>NW_025923840.1:300000-470206 GCF_902655055.1 Lutra lutra | reverse complement strand
CCTGACCCACATGCCCTCCGGGATTGGCCTCCAGAAACAAACCGCATCACTGGGCCTGCTCTCTGGGGGAAACTCTGCCCGTCTCAGTTGCCTAAACCCTCCCAAATAGGAGAAATATGCAAGGCCCCTGAGCCCACCCCAATTTCATAGGCCGCTCTGCGAAAAATGTGCAATCTGACACTCGATCACCACCTACCTCCAGGAACACACGCAAGTCAATGGGCCTGAGTCCGTAGATTGAACGTGACACGTCCCTAGGACCTCATCGGAACACTAGCTTACGTTGCAGGAATCTGTCCTCAGAGGCCTGTTCTGGAAACCCAACCTAGGGTCCTACCTGTGGTCAGAGAACCATACAACAGAACCGCTCCTGTCCTGAGAAGGAAACCTTGCTCTTGGAACTGGGTCCAACCCTCAGGGTAAGAGAATCCTGATGTCCCCAGAGCCACCGCCACATTCTAAGGTCTCCCTGGACACCAAGCAGCACTGTGACCCGTCAGACGGAGAACCTCCGTCAACTCAGATCACTTGGAACTTCGAACCAGAGCCAGTGGATCAAACCTGCTCTGTTCATCGGCTGCAATGGTAATGCGAGGTGGGATTTCCAGGCATGCACTCAGAGAGATCGGCTCTCGAATCTTTCAATATGGGGGAGCCTGGAGCCCTCTCACCGGACTTCGTCTGTCCTGCAGAAGGACACCTTGTCGTTTGGAGAAGCTCACAAGCTGCAGCTTGGGAAAGTCTCCAAGCCTTCTTGAGGCCACCCCACCATTCGCTGGCCATCACCAATAGAAACTCCAGCATGAGCAGACATCTCCCACTCGCCCTGCCTCAGGTGCTGGAGATCTCGCAACAGCCGCTCCACTGTGGAACTGCCTTGTTCTCGACACTGCACTTAACCGTCTCTTGTGTTTTCAGACTTCCGTCCTGACACTCCTCGCAGGCAAGCTCTCCGTATTGGGAATTCTGGAGCCACAACGCAGCCTTCTGCCTGCCCACCAGAAAGAAGAAGGGCCCGATGGGTCTGCCATGAAACCGCACAGGAGGATCCACCTGCAGGGCCCTCAACAGCACCCCGATATGATAGGCCGCCCGTGAACTATTGCTCTGTCTGACACAGCCCGAACCCCGACCTCTTGTCTGCCACCCAGATAGCGAGCACCTTATCCTGCAGGTGGGACCTGCTTTGGCCCGAGTCCGTCATCTTGAAACATCCTGGGTATGCAGGTATCTGTCCCGAGAATGTAGCTCAAAGTCCTGCCTCTTGGGGAACCTAAGTCCAAAATAATACTCCTCCTAACCCATGGCAGGAAAACTGGATGTTGAGGTGGTTGTCCAACCCTCAGAGTGGGAGCCAGCTTCATGGACCATGAGACCACACCAGCTCAGGAGGGGCAACTGGGAACAACCAGGCATTGTGACGCTCAGACTGATACCCTTTTCAAACAAGGGCCCTCGGGAGCTGGACCAGGAGCCCACAGAGCAGGCCTGTCATGCCCCAGCCCAAATCCTTACCCTTGGTGGGTTTATCCCAGCGCTCGGACCCAGAACCTGTCTCTGGATTCCCTGTTTGGGCGGGATCCAGGAGACGGAAAAGAGCACTCTTCCCTTCCCCCAGAAAGACACCATAGTCTTGGGAGCCGGGCAGAAAACCCAGATAGGAAGAATCTCCCACGGACCCCTGAGCCCACCCCACCATTCCGTGGCCATTCTAGACACAATCCAGACAGAAAAGCCTGTGCTAATGCCTGCTAGCCACCCGAGTTTCAAATCTCTAGGAGCTGCACCCAGGGTCTGCAGATTGGGCCTGCCAACACCTAGCCACTAACCCTTACCCGAGTTTGTGTCTGAGGACTTCGGTCTCAGAGCCCTGACCCACATGCCCACCAGGATGGTGCCTCCAGAACCACACCACATCACTGGGCCTTCTTTCCGAGGAAACTCTGCCCGTCTCAGTTGCCCAAACCCTCCTGAAAAAGAGAAACATGCAAGGCCCCTGAGTCCACCCCAATTTCATAGGCCGCTCTGCCAAAAATGTGCACTGTGACATACGCTCACCACCTACCTCCAGGAAGACAGGCAGGTCAATGGCCTGCGTCTGAAGATTGAACGTGACAGGTCCGTAGGATCTAATCAGAACATTAGCTTAGGTTGCAGGACTCTGTCTCCAGAGGCCTGTTCTTGAAAACCAACATATGGTCCAATGTGCGGTCCCTGAGCCATACAACAGAACCCCTCCTGTTCCGAGAAGGAAACCTTGTCCTTGGGAACAGGGTCCAACCCTAAGGGAAGGAGAATCCTGCATGGCCGCCGAACCACCGCCACATTCTAAGGTCTCCCTGGACACCAAGCAGCACTGTGACCTGCCAGATTGAGAACCTCTGTCAACTCAGATCCCTTGGAATTTCGAACCAGAGACAGCGGATCAAAGCTGCCCTGTTCCTCGACTGCAATGGAAACGCGAGCTGGGCTTTACAGGCATCCATTCGGAGAGCTCTGCTATCGAATCTTTCCATATAGGGGACCCTAGATCCCTCTCACCAGAATTCTCCTGTCCTGCAGAAGGACACCTTGTCGTTTGGAGAAGCTCACAAGCTGCAGCTTGGGAAAGCCTCCAAGGCTTCTTGAGGCCACCCCACCATTCGTTGGCCATCATCAATAGAACCTCCAGCGTGAACAGACATCTATCACTCGCCCTGCCTCAGGTGCTGGAGATCTTACCTCAGCCGCTCCACTTTGGAACTGCCTTGAGCTCGGCACTGCACTTAACCGTAGCTTGTGTTTTCAGGCCTCCGTCCTCACACTCCTCGCCGGCAACCCCTCCATATTGGGAATTCTGTAGCCACAAGGCAGCCTTCTCCCTGCCCTCCAGAAAGAAGAAGGGCCCTATGGGTCTGCCAAGAGACCGCACAGGAGGATCCAACTGCCGGGTCCTCAATGGTACCCCGATATCATAGGCTGCCCCGTGAACTATTGCTCTGTCTGAAACAGTCCGAGCCCCAACTTCCTGTCTGCTACCCAGATAGCGGGCACCATATCCTGCAGGTGGGACCTGCCTTGGCCTGAGACGGTCCTCTTGAACCAACCTGGGTATGCAGGTACCTGTCCCCAGCACGTAGTTCAAAGTCCTGCCTCTTGGGGAACCTGAAGCCCAAAAGAATTCTCCTTCTTCCCCATGGCAGGAAAACTGGATGTTGAGATGGTTGTCCAACCTTCAGAGTGGGAGGCAGCTTCATGGCCCATGAGAACACAGCCGCTCAGAAGGGGCAACTGGGCACAAGCAGGCATTGTGACCTTCAGCCTGAGAACCTTTTCAAACAGGAGCCCTCAGGAGCTGGACCAGGAGGAAACAGAGCAGGTCTGTCATGCTCAAAGCCCAAATCCTTAACCTTGGTGGGGGTATCCAGGCACTCGGACCCAGAACCCATCTCTGGAATCTGTGTTTGGGCGGGACCCAGGAGACGGAAAAGAGCACTCTTTCCTACCCTCAGAAAGACACCAAACTCTTGGGATCCAGGCAGAAACTCAGATAGGAAGAATCTCCCATGGACCCCTGAGCCCACCCCTCCATTCCGTGGCCATCCTAGACACAATCCTGACAGAAAATCCTGTGCTACTACCTGCTAGCCACCCGAGTTACAAATCCCGATGAGCTGCACCCAGGGTCTGCAGATCGGGCCTGCCATCACCTCGCAACTAAACCTTCCCCGAGATTGTGTCTGAGGACTTTGGTCAAAGGCCTGACCCACATGCCCTCCGGGATTGGCCTCCAGAAACAAACCGCATCACTGGGCCTGCTCTCTGGGGGAAACTCTGCCCGTCTCAGTTGCCTAAACCCTCCCAAATAGGAGAAATATGCAAGGCCCCTGAGCCCACCCCAATTTCATAGGCCGCTCTGCGAAAAATGTGCAATCTGACACTCGCTCACCACCTACCTCCAGGAACACACGCAAGTCAATGGGCCTGAGTCCGAAGATTGAACGTGACACGTCCCTAGGACCTCATCGGAACACTAGCTTACGTTGCAGGAATCTGTCCTCAGAGGCCTGTTCTGGAAACCCAACCTAGGGTCCTACCTGTGGTCAGAGAACCATACAACAGAACCGCTCCTGTCCTGAGAAGGAAACCTTGCTCTTGGAACTGGGTCCAACCCTCAGGGTAAGAGAATCCTGTATGTCCCCAGAGCCACCGCCAAATTCTAAGGTCTCCCTGGACACCAAGCAGCACTGTGACCCGTCAGACGGAGAACCTCCGTCAACTCAGATCACTTGGAACTTCGAACCAGAGCCAGTGGATCAAACCTGCTCTGTTCATCGGCTGCAATGTTAATGCGAGGTGGGATTCCAGGCATGCACTCAGAGAGATCGGCTCTCGAATCTTTCAATATGGGGGAGCCTGGAGCCCTCTCACCGGACTTCCTCTGTCCTGCAGAAGGACACCTTGTCGTTTGGAGAAACTCACAAGCTGCAGCTTGGGAAAGTCTCCAAGCCTTCTTGAGGCCACCCCACCATTCGTTGGCCATCACCAATAGAAACTCCAGCATGAGCAGACATCTCCCACTCGCCCTGCCTCAGGTGCTGGAGATCTCGCAACAGCCGCTCCACTGTGGAACTGCCTTGTTCTCGACACTGCACTTAACCGTCTCTTGTGTTTTCAGACTTCCGTCCTCACACTCCTCGCAGGCAAGCTCTCCGTATTGGGAATTCTGGAGCCATAACGCAGCCTTCTGCCTGCCCACCAGAAAGTAGAAGGGCCCGATGGGTCTGCCATGAAACCGCACAGGAGGATCCACCTGCAGGGCCCTCAACTGCACCCCGATATGATAGGCCGCCCGTGAACTATTGCTCAGTCTGACACAGCCCGAACCCCGACCTCTTGTCTGCCACCCAGATAGCGAGCACCATATCCTGCAGGTGGGACCTGCCTTGGCCCGAGGCCGTCATCTTGAAACATCCTGGGTATGCAGGTATCTGTCCCCAGAATGTAGCTCAAAGTCCTGCTTCTTGGGGAACCTAAGCCAAAATAGTACTCCTCCTTCCCCATGGCAGGAAAACTGGATGTTGAGGTGGTTGTCCAACCCTCAGAGTGCGAGCCAGCTTCATGGACCATGAGACCACACCAGCTCAGGAGGGGCAACTGGGCACAACCAGGCATTGTGACGCTCAGACTGATACCCTTTTCAAACAAGGGCCCTCGGGAGCTGGACCAGGAGCCCACAGAGCAGGCCTGTCATGCCCCAGCCCAAATCCTTACCCTTGGTGGGTTTATCCCAGCGCTCGTACCCAGAACCTGTCTCTGGATTCCCTGCTTGGGCCGGATCCAGGAGACGGAAAAGAGCACTCTTCCCTTCCCCCAGAAAGACACCATAGTCTTGGGAGCCGGGCAGAAAACCCAGATAGGAAGAATCTCCCACGGACCCCTGAGCCCACCCCACCATTCCGTGGCCATTCTAGACACAATCCAGACAGAAAAGCCTGTGCTAATGCCTGCTAGCCACCCGAGTTTCAAATCTCTAGGAGCTGCACCCAGGGTCTGCAGATTGGGCCTGCCAACACCTAGCCACTAACCCTTACCCGAGTTTGTGTCTGCGGACTTCGGTCTCAGAGCCCTGACCCACATGCCCACCAGGATGGTGCCTCCAGAACCACACCACATCACTGGGCCTTCTTTCCGAGGAAACTCTGCCCGTCTCAGTTGCCCAAACCCTCCTGAAGAAGAGAAACATGCAAGGCCCCTGAGTCCACCCCAATTTCATAGGCCGCTCTGCCAAAAATGTGCACTGTGACATACGCTCACCACCTACCTCCAGGAAGACAGGCAGGTCAATGGCCTGCGTCTGAAGATTGAACGTGACAGGTCCGTAGGATCTAATCAGAACATTAGCTTAGGTTGCAGGACTCTGTCTCCAGAGGTCTGTTCTTGAAAACCAACATATGGTCCAATGTGCGGTCCCTGAGCCATACAACAGAACCCCTCCTGTTCCGAGAAGGAAACCTTGTCCTTGGGAACAGGGTCCAACCCTAAGGGAAGGAGAATCCTGCATGGCCGCCGAACCACCGCCACATTCTAAGGTCTCCCTGGACACCAAGCAGCACTGTGACCTGCCAGATTGAGAACATCTGTCAACTCAGATCCCTTGGAATTTCGAACCAGAGACAGCGGATCAAAGATGCCCTGTTCCTCGACTGCAATGGAAACGCGAGCTGGGCTTTACAGGCATCCATTCGGAGAGCTCTGCTATCGAATCTTTCCATATAGGGGACCCTAGAGCCCTCTCACCAGAATTCTCCTGTCCTGCAGAAGGACACCTTGTCGTTTGGAGAAGCTCACAAGCTGCAGCTTGAGAAAGCCTCCAAGGCTTCTTGAGGCCACCCCACCATTCGTTGGCCATCATCAATAGAAACTCCAGCTTGAACAGACATCTATCACTCGCCCTGCCTCAGGTGCTGGAGATCTTACCTCAGCCGCTCCACTTTGGAACTGCCTTGAGCTCGGCACTGCACTTAACCGTAGCTTGTGTTTTCAGACCTCCGTCCTCACACTCCTCACCGGCAACCCCTCCATATTGGGATTTCTGTAGCCACAAGGCAGCCTTCTCCCACCCTCCAGAAAGAAGAAGGGCCCTATGGTTCTGCCAAGAGACCGCACAGGAGGATCCAACTGCCGGGTCCTCAATGGTACCCCGATATCATAGGCTGCCCCGTGAACTATTGCTCTGTCTGAAACAGTCCGAGCCCCAACTTCCTGTCTGCTACCCAGATAGCGGGCACCATATCCTGCAGGTGGGACCTGCCTTGGCCTGAGACCGTCCTCTTGAACCAACCTGAGTATGCAGGTACCTGTCCCCAGCACGTAGTTCAAAGTCCTGCCTCTTGGGGAACCTGAAGCCCAAAAGAATTCTCCTTCTTCCCCATGGCAGGAAAACTGGATGTTGAGATGGTTGTCCAACCTTCAGTTCGGAGCCAGCTTCATGGCCCATGAGAACACAGCCGCTCAGAAGGGGCAACTGGGCACAAGCAGGCATTGTGACCTTCAGCCTGAGAACCTTTTCAAACAGGAGCCCTCAGGAGCTGGACCAGGAGGAAACAGAGCAGGTCTGTCATGCTCAAAGCCCAAATCCTTAACCTTGGTGGGGGTATCCAGGCACTCGGACCCAGAACCCATCTCTGGAATCTGTGTTTGGGCGGGACCCAGGAGACGGAAAAGAGCACTCTTTCCTACCCTCAGAAAGACACCAAAATCTTGGGATCCAGGCAGAAAACTCAGATAGGAAGAATCTCCCATGGACCGCTGAGCCCACCCCTCCATTCCGTGGCCATCCTAGACACAATCCTGACAGAAAATCCTGTGCTACTACCTGCTAGCCACCCGAGTTACAAATCCCGATGAGCTGCACCCAGGGTCTGCAGATCGGGCCTGCCATCACCTCGCAACTAAACCTTCCCCGAGATTGTGTCTGAGGACTTTGGTCAAAGGCCTGACCCACATGCCCTCCGGGATTGGCCTCCAGAAACAAACCGCATCACTGGGCCTGCTCTCTGGGGGAAACTCTGCCCGTCTCAGTTGCCTAAACCCTCCCAAATAGGAGAAATATGCAAGGCCCCTGAGCCCACCCCAATTTCATAGGCCGCTCTGCGAAAAATGTGCAATCTGACACTCGCTCACCACCTACCTCCAGGAACACACGCAAGTCAATGGGCCTGAGTCCGAAGATTGAACGTGACACGTCCCTAGGACCTCATCGGAACACTAGCTTACGTTGCAGGAATCTGTCCTCAGAGGCCTGTTCTGGAAACCCAACCTAGGGTCCTACCTGTGGTCAGAGAACCATACAACAGAACCGCTCCTGTCCTGAGAAGGAAACCTTGCTCTTGGAACTGGGTCCAACCCTCAGGGTAAGAGAATCCTGTATGTCCCCAGAGCCACCGCCAAATTCTAAGGTCTCCCTGGACACCAAGCAGCACTGTGACCCGTCAGACGGAGAACCTCCGTCAACTCAGATCACTTGGAACTTCGAACCAGAGCCAGTGGATCAAACCTGCTCTGTTCATCGGCTGCAATGTTAATGCGAGGTGGGATTCCAGGCATGCACTCAGAGAGTACGGCTCTCGAATCTTTCAATATGGGGGAGCCTGGAGCCCTCTCACCGGACTTCCTCTGTCCTGCAGAAGGACACCTTGTCGTTTGGAGAAACTCACAAGCTGCAGCTTGGGAAAGTCTCCAAGCCTTCTTGAGGCCACCCCACCATTCGTTGGCCATCACCAATAGAAACTCCAGCATGAGCAGACATCTCCCACTCGCCCTGCCTCAGGTGCTGGAGATCTCACAACAGCCGCTCCACTGTGCAACTGCCTTGTTCTCGACACTGCACTTAACCGTCTCTTGTGTTTTCAGACTTCCGTCCTCACACTCCTCGCAGGCAAGCTCTCCGTATTGGGAATTCTGGAGCCATAACGCAGCCTTCTGCCTGCCCACCAGAAAGTAGAAGGGCCCGATGGGTCTGCCATGAAACCGCACAGGAGGATCCACCTGCAGGGCCCTCAACTGCACCCCGATATGATAGGCCGCCCGTGAACTATTGCTCAGTCTGACACAGCCCGAACCCCGACCTCTTGTCTGCCACCCAGATAGCGAGCACCATATCCTGCAGGTGGGACCTGCCTTGGCCCGAGGCCGTCATCTTGAAACATCCTGGGTATGCAGGTATCTGTCCCCAGAATGTAGCTCAAAGTCCTGCTTCTTGGGGAACCTAAGCCAAAATAGTACTCCTCCTTCCCCATGGCAGGAAAACTGGATGTTGAGGTGGTTGTCCAACCCTCAGAGTGCGAGCCAGCTTCATGGACCATGAGACCACACCAGCTCAGGAGGGGCAACTGGGCACAACCAGGCATTGTGACGCTCAGACTGATACCCTTTTCAAACAAGGGCCCTCGGGAGCTGGACCAGGAGCCCACAGAGCAGGCCTGTCATGCCCCAGCCCAAATCCTTACCCTTGGTGGGTTTATCCCAGCGCTCGTACCCAGAACCTGTCTCTGGATTCCCTGCTTGGGCCGGATCCAGGAGACGGAAAAGAGCACTCTTCCCTTCCCCCAGAAAGACACCATAGTCTTGGGAGCCGGGCAGAAAACCCAGATAGGAAGAATCTCCCACGGACCCCTGAGCCCACCCCACCATTCCGTGGCCATTCTAGACACAATCCAGACAGAAAAGCCTGTGCTAATGCCTGCTAGCCACCCGAGTTTCAAATCTCTAGGAGCTGCACCCAGGGTCTGCAGATTGGGCCTGCCAACACCTAGCCACTAACCCTTACCCGAGTTTGTGTCTGCGGACTTCGGTCTCAGAGCCCTGACCCACATGCCCACCAGGATGGTGCCTCCAGAACCACACCACATCACTGGGCCTTCTTTCCGAGGAAACTCTGCCCGTCTCAGTTGCCCAAACCCTCCTGAAGAAGAGAAACATGCAAGGCCCCTGAGTCCACCCCAATTTCATAGGCCGCTCTGCCAAAAATGTGCACTGTGACATACGCTCACCACCTACCTCCAGGAAGACAGGCAGGTCAATGGCCTGCGTCTGAAGATTGAACGTGACAGGTCCGTAGGATCTAATCAGAACATTAGCTTAGGTTGCAGGACTCTGTCTCCAGAGGTCTGTTCTTGAAAACCAACATATGGTCCAATGTGCGGTCCCTGAGCCATACAACAGAACCCCTCCTGTTCCGAGAAGGAAACCTTGTCCTTGGGAACAGGGTCCAACCCTAAGGGAAGGAGAATCCTGCATGGCCGCCGAACCACCGCCACATTCTAAGGTCTCCCTGGACACCAAGCAGCACTGTGTCCTGCCAGATTGAGAACCTCTGTCAACTCAGATCCCTTGGAATTTCGAACCAGAGACAGCGGATCAAAGATGCCCTGTTCCTCGACTGCAATGGAAACGCGAGCTGGGCTTTACAGGCATCCATTCGGAGAGCTCTGCTATCGAATCTTTCCATATAGGGGACCCTAGAGCCCTCTCACCAGAATTCTCCTGTCCTGCAGAAGGACACCTTGTCGTTTGGAGAAGCTCACAAGCTGCAGCTTGAGAAAGCCTCCAAGGCTTCTTGAGGCCACCCCACCATTCGTTGGCCATCATCAATAGAAACTCCAGCTTGAACAGACATCTATCACTCGCCCTGCCTCAGGTGCTGGAGATCTTACCTCAGCCGCTCCACTTTGGAACTGCCTTGAGCTCGGCACTGCACTTAACCGTAGCTTGTGTTTTCAGACCTCCGTCCTCACACTCCTCACCGGCAACCCCTCCATATTGGGATTTCTGTAGCCACAAGGCAGCCTTCTCCCACCCTCCAGAAAGAAGAAGGGCCCTATGGTTCTGCCAAGAGACCGCACAGGAGGATCCAACTGCCGGGTCCTCAATGGTACCCCGATATCATAGGCTGCCCCGTGAACTATTGCTCTGTCTGAAACAGTCCGAGCCCCAACTTCCTGTCTGCTACCCAGATAGCGGGCACCATATCCTGCAGGTGGGACCTGCCTTGGCCTGAGACCGTCCTCTTGAACCAACCTGGGTATGCAGGTACCTGTCCCCAGCACGTAGTTCAAAGTCCTGCCTCTTGGGGAACCTGAAGCCCAAAAGAATTCTCCTTCTTCCCCATGGCAGGAAAACTGGATGTTGAGATGGTTGTCCAACCTTCAGTTCGGAGCCAGCTTCATGGCCCATGAGAACACAGCCGCTCAGAAGGGGCAACTGGGCACAAGCAGGCATTGTGACCTTCAGCCTGAGAACCTTTTCAAACAGGAGCCCTCAGGAGCTGGACCAGGAGGAAACAGAGCAGGTCTGTCATGCTCAAAGCCCAAATCCTTAACCTTGGTGGGGGTATCCAGGCACTCGGACCCAGAACCCATCTCTGGAATCTGTGTTTGGGCGGGACCCAGGAGACGGAAAAGAGCACTCTTTCCTACCCTCAGAAAGACACCAAAATCTTGGGATCCAGGCAGAAAACTCAGATAGGAAGAATCTCCCATGGACCCCTGAGCCCACCCCTCCATTCCGTGGCCATCCTAGACACAATCCTGACAGAAAATCCTGTGCTACTACCTGCTAGCCACCCGAGTTACAAATCCCGATGAGCTGCACCCAGGGTCTGCAGATCGGGCCTGCCATCACCTCGCAACTAAACCTTCCCCGAGATTGTGTCTGAGGACTTTGGTCAAAGGCCTGACCCACATGCCCTCCGGGATTGGCCTCCAGAAACAAACCGCATCACTGGGCCTGCTCTCTGGGGGAAACTCTGCCCGTCTCAGTTGCCTAAACCCTCCCAAATAGGAGAAATATGCAAGGCCCCTGAGCCCACCCCAATTTCATAGGCCGCTCTGCGAAAAATGTGCAATCTGACACTCGCTCACCACCTACCTCCAGGAACACACGCAAGTCAATGGGCCTGAGTCCGAAGATTGAACGTGACACGTCCCTAGGACCTCATCGGAACACTAGCTTACGTTGCAGGAATCTGTCCTCAGAGGCCTGTTCTGGAAACCCAACCTAGGGTCCTACCTGTGGTCAGAGAACCATACAACAGAACCGCTCCTGTCCTGAGAAGGAAACCTTGCTCTTGGAACTGGGTCCAACCCTCAGGGTAAGAGAATCCTGTATGTCCCCAGAGCCACCGCCAAATTCTAAGGTCTCCCTGGACACCAAGCAGCACTGTGACCCGTCAGACGGAGAACCTCCGTCAACTCAGATCACTTGGAACTTCGAACCAGAGCCAGTGGATCAAACCTGCTCTGTTCATCGGCTGCAATGTTAATGCGAGGTGGGATTCCAGGCATGCACTCAGAGAGTACGGCTCTCGAATCTTTCAATATGGGGGAGCCTGGAGCCCTCTCACCGGACTTCCTCTGTCCTGCAGAAGGACACCTTGTCGTTTGGAGAAACTCACAAGCTGCAGCTTGGGAAAGTCTCCAAGCCTTCTTGAGGCCACCCCACCATTCGTTGGCCATCACCAATAGAAACTCCAGCATGAGCAGACATCTCCCACTCGCCCTGCCTCAGGTGCTGGAGATCTCACAACAGCCGCTCCACTGTGGAACTGCCTTGTTCTCGACACTGCACTTAACCGTCTCTTGTGTTTTCAGACTTCCGTCCTCACACTCCTCGCAGGCAAGCTCTCCGTATTGGGAATTCTGGAGCCATAACGCAGCCTTCTGCCTGCCCACCAGAAAGTAGAAGGGCCCGATGGGTCTGCCATGAAACCGCACAGGAGGATCCACCTGCAGGGCCCTCAACTGCACCCCGATATGATAGGCCGCCCGTGAACTATTGCTCAGTCTGACACAGCCCGAGCCCCGACTCCTGTCTGCCACCCAGATAGCAGGCCCCTTATCCTGCAGGTGGGACCTGTCTTGGCCCGAGGCCATCATCTCGAACAAACCTGAGTATGCAGGTATTTGTCCCCAGAACATAGCTCAAAGTCCTGAATCAGGGGGAACCTGAAGCACAAAAGCCTACACTTTCTTTCCCATGGCAGGAAAACTGGATGTTGAGATGGTTGTCCTACCCTCAGTGTGCAAGCCAGCTTCATGGCCCATTAAACCACACCCAGTCAGGAGGGGCAACTGGGCACAAACAGGCATTGTGACCCTCAGCCAGAGGCCCCTTTCAAACAAGTGCCATCAGGAGCTGAACCAGGATTCCGCAGAGCAGGACTGTCATGCCCGAAACCCAAATCCTTACCCTTGGTGGGGTTATCCAGGCGCTTGGACCCAGAACCCGTCTCTGGAATCCCTCTTGGACAGGAGCCAGGGGACAGAAAACAGCACTCTTCCCTTCCCCCAGAAAGACACCAAACTCTTGAGAGCCATGCAGAAAACCTGGATACGAAGAATCTCCCACAGACCCCTGAGCCCACCCCTCCTTTCCGTGGCCATTCTAGACACAATCCAGACAGAAAAGCCTATGCTACTGCCTGCTAGCCACCTGAGAGCAGAAGCTGGGCACGGTGCTCTAGGTCTGAGCCTGGCATATTATGCCCCATGTATGCCAGCAGCATATTCAGGCTGTGAAATTCTGGGGGCTGTAAAAATATACAGGATATTTTTCTAGCCATGTGTTCAAGATGGAGGAGATGGCACCAGGGATAGACAGTTAGGAAGAGGAATCAGAGGACAGGGCACTCTCCCAAATAAATATCCCAGGGAACCCTGTGGGAACCTGGGTCCTTGGGCATCCAGCTTCCATCAGAGATCAGTCCTATTCCTTGTCCACATGTGATCTGGCAATCCTGCCTGAGACAGGCCTGGTTACAGACATCAAGCTGGCAAGATCCTCAATGAGTGGGAGATATTGAGAATGGTGGGACCATTTCTGGCCTTCATGACAGATCTGGACACACTCCTTAGTCTGTCTCCTTGTGCACTTGCCACTTGAATTCAACTGCATGTGCCCAGGGAGGGGTGGTGTCTGGCCTCTTAATTACCCTGATTGCATACGCCACTGCTCTCTGAAGATCCAACCAAGGAGGGAGCAAAGGGATTCTGTCTCTAGCCAGGACTTCCCAGGAACCTTCCTGTACTTCAAAATTTACTTCATGTGCCCATGTGCTTCCTTATTCACTAGGTGTCATGAGTGGGTCTCCTTCCACTGACACTAATCTACCACATGGTTTGGAATATCTGGTCCCTATCCTCTTTGTCCCCAGAACTGCATCTCCTGAGCACCCCTGAGCACCCAGTGACCAGGTTCCAAGATATTTCTGAATGCGCTGGTTCCACAAACTCTCTTCTAGGTCCCAGGATTGGGATAGAGACACAGGTGGGAGGGCGCGGGGATGGGGAATGACTCTCTTTGGGGCTAACGCTGTCCTCCTTTCCCCTTTGCTCTCCCACAGTACCCACACCCACAGCTCCCCCAGACCCTTTCCTTTCTCCAGAAGAAACTCTCAGACCTTCACCCTTATGGAGGATCCAAAAAGTCCCTCCAATTCACAGTCCCCTTGCTGCTCTGGTGGAGAGGGAATGCCCTCCAGCATCAGCCAAAGCTCACTCATGTTTCACTGCTCCTGGGCTATGCTGACTTCATCACAGCTGGAGGAAATGCACCCATATCTAGATGAGGCCAGGGGGAATCACATGAAATGTCCTGTGGATGCTCCCTCTCATTGTGTCCAGTATCACTTTCTGACTCCTGACTACTCTTGAGACCAGGGCTGCTGTCTGCTCTGTGCAGGGATCGCAGTCAAGTCCTAGAGATGTACCTGCACCTAGTGAGGCTTCTTGAATATTTCCTGAATGAAAGGGCCTCAACCAGCCCATCACATTCTGACTGGGCCTGGGAATATCTATGCACCCCGGGGATCCCTGCTCTGCTTTCACCCAGACACAGACCCCAAATGGAGTCTCAGATCTCTCTTTAAAATGGAAAAACAGCCCAACTCAAGATCAGCGTGATAGTGAGGGATGAGGCAGAGGCTTCATCATGGCAAGCAGGACAATAATAAATGAGTACAACCACGGGCTCTCCAGCAGACCTTTGCACAGACCCAGGCACCCTGGTGAACTTTTAAGAATTCATGAGTCCTTAACGTAAATCTGGCCCAGTCAGAGGAACAAACTGAGGCTCAGGAAATTTGAGGACATTGCCAAGACTCACAGCAAGTGGTGGCAAAATACACCTGGGCTGTTAGGGACAGGGTGCTCACCTTGCAAACAGGGAGACCAACACCTCCTTGGTGGTGGCAATGGCTCGATATGTACCCAGGAATATGTAGGTTTAGCTGAGGACCCTTCCTAAGAAATTAGGCACCAGATGTTGTATTTGCTTCTTTAGCAGATTGGCCCGGTTTGTCCATAGCACACAGGTCTCACTCCTCTCCATCAGTGATCCATATTGCACCTGATGTGTAACAAAGGAGACATGAGTCAGTTCTGTAGCCACCAGGATTGTTATGGGTTGGAGCACAGATCGAAACCTCAAGATGCCAGTGGTTTATGGAAGAGGTAGGACAAGATATCCCACAGTCATAAAAACAATCAGGTGACTGGGTGGTTCCTTGGCTTAATCCTAGGAGTCATGGTTTTGGCTCAGGTTATCATCTCAATTTCTTGAGATGGAGCTCCTTGTAGGGCTGCGTACTTAGGGCAAAGTTGGCTTGAGGATACTGTCTCCCCCTCTAGTTCTCCCCACTCTCCTCCTGTCTCTCTCAAATAAGTCAATCAACCAATCAATTAACAAATATTTAAGGAAATAGAAAAACCTTTCTTGGTAGACATACAAAGAAGTGAAGTCAGTGAAGTCTGACCTTGATAGTATCTCAGGTCAGATTGTGAACTGAGTATTGATAGCAACCCCTTGAAGGAATGGTATCGATCCTGTGGTTTATGGCAACAGATTCCATTCTTGAGATGAGAACACAGAGACATTTTCTTATGTGAGACAGCTCAGGATATTATGGCATGTAGGATGTTTAGTGCAGCACTATGATTTAGCAACAAAAGAGAATCACATCAAAATCCTGCATCATTGAAGGGCTCAGTGGCTCTAACAAATGACTGGCCTTCTGGAATGTTGTGAAGCAGAATGAAGCCCCTGATCCTGACCCTGGCGGGGCCCCAGGGATGTGTTTCCTTAAAAACCTTTAAAACCAAAAGGCAGAGCAAGAGACATGGTACCATTGGCAACATGTCCCTTGGGTAAAAGTCTCCCAACTCACCATAATCATGTGCAAGACTTAGGGAGGACTGTCAGGTCAGTGGAGACACCTGGGATCACAAGGATTCTAGATAAATGGCATGAGACATAGTTTAATAGTCTCTTTTCTGATACTATTACAAATATGTGGACAATGACTCTACATCTGGAGAAGGTAGGGGCAGGGCAATGAGGGCAAGTTTGAAAAAGGAGATGATGATGCAGATTCATTTGGGTTCAGGACTATAGGAGGGAGCCCATGGCAGTACTAGGGTGGCTTCTGGGACATGGGTCCCTTTTTTCTCCACTGGGATCCTGGGGGATGGGTCTCCCCAGCACCTGCATTCACGCTGAGCCAGAACTGGACTCTTTTGGCATTTGGGGGCACCTTATGTCCTTCAATGAGGGTAGAGCAGAGGATATCAACATTCATCTCCTGCCCAATCTCCTGTGTGGATCTCTGTAAAGACAGTTCCAGGCAATGAGGCAGGAGGCCTCAGAGCCCTATCTGGCTGCCTTTGCTGTTCCTCAGACCCAGGGCACTCCATTCCAGACACACCACACCCCAGTATGCACACAGCTCCACCAAGGAGAGAAATGTGAAACAGCTTCAGGGCCTTGGATGAGCTCTGAGAGAGGTAAGATGCAAGAATACTTTCCACCCTGCCCACCATGGCATTGGTGTGAACATAAAGGGATCACCAGGGTATCCACTATCTTGCAACCCCTTCCATCCCAGTGGCAAGAACCCCATATATCCCTCTTTGTCAGAAATTCCAGAGGAGAGGACGAGGCTGTCCTGGGATAGCTCAAAGGTGTGGCTTGGCCTGGCATAAGCTGTTCTCTATTACCTTATCCAACCTCCTGCCAAATGCCATGAGACTTTGTGCATGAGGTTTGAGCCAATATCTGCAGCATATGAAAAAGTAATTCCCCTGGGTTTTCTGTGAGCCAGAGTCTTGGGAATTAGGCAAACATCAGAGAACATCTTTCAATATTAGATGTCTCTAGCCAAGTAACCGTGGTGCTAGACTACACTAGAATGTGGAAGCCTGTTTGCAGGGGTTCCAAATTCTGTTGGGGTCTGCAGTCAAGGAAGTAACTTCACTGCCTGAGATCACCTACCCAAGTCCACTCCTGGTTTGACACAAACAGACAGTGTTCAGGGTTGCCATCTCCTCATCCCCATTCTGCATGTAGGGCACATCTGTACACAATGACACCAACACACCCCTCTCCACAGGCCCCTAAGGGAGGTCTGGGTGCAGCCAGGGCCCCAGCTTGTAAACACACGTGTCTTCAGGAACAACTCTCCAACCTTACCTGTTTTGGTCCCTGGATAAGACATTATCCCTCTCATGGGTAGGCTGAATTTTGTCTGTACAATGCAGATGATTCTAGCATGTACTTCCTCCAGATGTCCATAGGCATTTGTGGGATAATATCTGTGATAATAAAGGAATGGTATCACATGTAAGAAATTGCTCCAACCATATTTTCTTCCTCTTCTTATCTTCTCTGGGTCTGCTATTGGTCAGATCTCACTCTATAGTCCCTACTGCTGTGTGTGTGTGTGTGTGTGTGTGTGTGTGTGTGTGCGCACACGCACACTCTATCATGTGTGTACACATGTGTCCATCAGTGCTCAAATTCCAGAGTCCCAGAAGATGGCAGGCTAAGCTACAGAGGGGTGGATAATAGCTTCCCAAGATCATATGCTTTCTAATTTTAAAAGCAAGAAGGGATTGGATCCTTGGCTTCGGAAGTTCAGAATTCACACTTACCTCTAGAGACTGCATACCCTGTGCTGAGAGCCATTAACTTCTTTCCATTGGGTGTGATGTGGATAGGGTTCCACTCAATGTGTTGCCATGAGCTAGACTTGCCCCTCAGCCAAGAACTTGACAGACTGCCTCCTATCAAGGATATCAAGGATCACACTCGCCCTTATACCATCTCCATGTCTGTAGCCACTTCTTTCAACACAACTTTTCCCAGAGCCCTCTGGTGAATGGCTACATGCATCCAGTGTCCCTACACAAAGTGCTGGGTTCATGCCTTTTTCAGCCTTCTAACCATTCTGGGCAATGCCCTAACCCTGTTGAGGTCTTCACCTTCTCCTCTCAGTGGCGCCCAGAAATCCCATATCCTTTTTATACATCTTTGTGTAACCCTGTCACCTGGAATGTGGTCTGGACTTAGTGATTCCTACCATTCTACAGAACATAGCAACATGACTCACAAGCCCATTTTGAGATTCAGGTATAAAAGCTCATTGCCCAGCCCCATGTTGAATCTGACCCCTATTCTCTCTCAGATCTTCATTCAGGAGTACAAGCCCCTATGTTGAACCATGACCCAGTCATGTGCACGTTACATCTCAATGAGGGCCAACAACAGACAGAACTCAGACCTTTGAGACGGACTGAATCCTGCCAACAACCCTAAGTGAGTTCGAGGTTCTCTTTGGTGTTTTGAACTGCCCAAAAGTACTGAGAAGCTCTTGCAAGAGCCTCTAGCTGGGCACTCATGGATTCTTGATCCTCTAAAACTGTGCGAAATTGTTTGCTGGTTAACAACTGAGTGTGGGGTCATGTGGTCACACAGAACTAGGAGCGGGGTACTGATACTGTTCACCTGCCTCAGGCCTTGGCCCTCCTCCCATTCCTCCCTGCTCCTCTCTTCAGCTTCTGCCAATCCCCCTGGCCTTATTACTAACTCCACTGCAGGAATGCCATATTGTTTCCAATTCTCTGCACCATGTTGCCTTCTGCCAGGCTAAATATACTCTGATTTATGCAGAGATGTCTCCTTCTTTTCCTGACACAGGAATTCTCAATTTCATCTCAGCACAGCCTTCTCACACCCCTCACTTGGTGGAGCTCAGGACACAGTTATAGTCCCTTGCTCTTTTCTTATGGGGCAAATGCTCTTTTCATTCACCTTTTTGGTTCATGTTTTTCCATCTTCCTTTCTAGACCCTAAGCTCCTAGAGAGAGAAACTGGTTACCTGATAAACACTGGCACCAAATGAGTGCTCAGGACCCAGTGGCTGAATGAACAGGCTAGACGATCCAGACCACCATTGACCAGCTCTATTGCTGAAGCCTATTTGATTCTCCTCATGTGTAAGACCTTTTCTCCTACCGTCCCCCAAGGAAACTCTATGTTCCATGTTGGGATCAAACTCATGACCATGAGATCAAGTACCACATGCCCTACAGGCTGAGGAAGCCAGGCGCTTCTTTGGTTATATTTCATAGGTTCTAGGCTGTTAACAATTGAAGTTTACTTGTTCTGGGGCTGGTACTATAGCTTCAGGAAGAGAAAGTATCCACACCACCTCCCCAAACTTTGATAGCATATCACCGCATTCCTGGGAGGAGTCCAAGAAAAAAAAAAAAAAAGCAGAAATATGGCAAGACCTCTATCTTCCAGGAGGTACAGAATGACTCCGAGCCACAGAAACCCATAGAAATTGGACTTGGAATTCAGTTGCATGCCTGAGATAAAAATGCTTTGTCTCTGGCTGGGTGAACACAGAATTCTGAGAGAAATCAAGGAGATAAGACTGATGGAATGCTTTCCTGTGAGAAATCACTGAAGAGTTGTGGTGCAAATTTTCAGCTTCTGGGTAGAGAGCAGGGTGAAGCCATATTCATCCCACCCTCTGGTGCTATAAGACTTCAGGGAGTAATACAGGGCCACATACTGGAATCCAGGGTTGATTACCTGAGGTCTGCCTCTGCTTAAGAGAGGTGCATTTCTTCCAGCTGAAGCACACCTGAGAATCAGTGCCACAGAACCCTCTCCCATAAGACCATCACACACAACTTACATCTGTCAAGTATACTGATCGTAGAGGGCTGCAAAACTTCAACTTTTAGGGAAAACACTAGGTAGCATTCTTTGTATTTTTATTTTTTAACTCTTTATTTTTAATTTTTTTTTTATTTTTTATAACTTTTTTATTTATTTTTCAGTCATTTTCTTATTTTTCATGTTTTTAATCATTTGTATTCCTTTAAAAATTTATTTTATTTAGTTTTATTCATATCGTTATATTTTATTTCTTCTTTCTTCTTTTCTTTTCTGGACACAATAATGAGTTGGAGAAATTCACCTGAAATTAAGGAACTGGAGGTAATATTCACTACCAGGGATTGTATCAATATAGATATAATTCAAATATCTGAACTACAACATAAAATAATGATTCAAAAGATACTAGACATGCTAATAAATGCATAGAAGACAATAGAGAATCTCTGACTGTAGAAATAAAATAACGCAAATCTCGACAGAACCAAATTAAAAATGATATTACAGAGATTCAGTCCCAAATAAAGACTATGGGAAGAACTGTGAATGACGCAGAAGAGGAAGTCAGTGATATAGAAGATAAAATAATGGAATGAAGCTGAAAAGAGACAAAGAAAACTATTGGATCACCAAGGGAGATTTTGAGAACTTAACACTTCCATAAAGTGAAATAATATCCAGATAATAGAGGTACCAGAAGACAACAAGAGGGACAGAAGGGGAAAAGGTTTATTTCAACAAATTGGAGCTGAGGAATTTCCCTCCTAGTAGAAGGAAACATGTACTCAAGTCCAGGAGGTAAAAAGAACTCCTCTCAGAATCAATAAAAATATGTCAACATCTTGACATATCAGAGTCAAGCTATCAAAGTCCAGTGATAAAGAGAAAATCCTGAAAGCAGCTCAGAACAAGAGAAACTTAACCACTAAGGGTAGATACATAAGGGTGGAAGCACACCTGTCCACAGACATCGGGAATACCAGAAAGGAATGCATGATATATTCAATGTGCAAAATGGGTAAATTGTGCAGCCAAGAATACGTAGCCCAGGGAGCCTGTCATTTAGTGTAGAAGGAGAGATAAAGAGTTTTCCAGGGCAAACAAAACTTAAGGATTGTGAACACTAAACCAACACTCAAAGGAACATTTCTGGGGATCCTCTGACTGTAAAGAGAGCCCAAAATAACAAAAATCCAGAAAGGAACATAGACAATCGACAGAAACAGCAACTTTACAGGTAATACAATGGCACTGAATTCATACCTTTCAATATCATTCTGAGTGCAAATGGACTCAATGCCCTGATCAAAAGATATAGTGTATAAACATGGATTAAAAGAAAAACAAGAACCATCAATATCCTGCTTACAATAGACTCACTGCAGAGGCAAGGACACGTCGAGATTGAAATTGAAGACACGGAGAATCATTTATTATGCTAATGGACATGTAAGAAATGCTGGAGAATTCATCCTTCTATATTAGACACACTAGATTTTAAACTGAAGGCTATTATAAGTGATGAAGTAGGACACTATAACATAATAAAAAGGATGTACCCAGTGAAAAGATCTAACGGTTGTAAATATGTATTCCCCTAACTTGGGAGCCCCCAAATATACAAACCAATGAATTTCAAAATTAAAGAAACTCCTTGTTAAGAATACAGTAATACAAGAAGAGTTTAAGAGCCCACTCACAGCAATGGACAGATCATGTACACAGGACACGAACAAGGAAACATGGTCTTTGAATGACACGCTGGACCAGAGGGACTTCATGGAGATATGCAGAGAACTGTCTGAAAGCATCAGAAAAAACATACTTTTGGAGGTTACATGGAACATTCTCCAGAAGAGATCACATACTAGCTGAGAAACTAGGTCTCACAATATCAAAACATTGACATCATAACATGAATATTTTTAGACCATGGTACTATGAATCATGAAGTTAATTAAAAGAAAAAATGTGGAAGGACCACAAATATGTGGCGGATAAAGAACATCCTACTGTAGAATGAATGGATAATCAGGAAATTAAACAAAAATTTAGAAATACATGGAAGCAAATGAAAAGGAATGTAGGGCAACTCAGAGTCTTTGGGATGCAGCAAAGGTGGTCCCAAGTGGGTAGTAAGGGCAATAAAAACCTTTCTTAAGAAACAAATTATATTCTCGAATACAAAACTTAACCTTAAACGTAAAGTATCTGAAGAAAGAACAGTAAATAAAGCCTAAACCCACCAGGTGAGGAGAAATAATAAAGATTAGAGTGCAAATCAATGATACAGAAATATTTTAAAAAAGTAGAACAGATCAATGAAACTAAGAACTGTTTTTTTGAAAGAATGAATAAAATGGATGAAACCCTAGGCAGACTTCTCAAAAATAAAAGAGAGAGACCCAAATAAATAAAATCCTGAATGAAAAAGGAGAGCTTATATACCAACATGGAACAAACAAGAAAATATTATGTGGAATTAAATGCCAAGAAATTAGGCAATCTAGGGAATCGATGCCTTTTTAGAAATCTATATACTACCAAAACTGAAACAGGAAGAAACAGAAAACCAAAACAGACCCACAATCAGCAAAGAAATGGAATAAAAAATATCTCAACAAACCAGTCTTTGCCCTCATTGCTTCCCAGGGGAATTCTAGCAAATATTTAAAGAAGATTTAATACCTATCCTTTTGAAACTGTTCCTAAAAATAGAAATGGAAAGAAAAGTTCCAAACTCATTCTAGAAGGGCAGCATTATCTGATCCCTAAACCAGATATTGACCCCACCATAAAGGAGAATTTCAGACCAATATCCCTGATGAACATGGATGGAAACATGTTCCCCCAAAAATATTTTACAGGATCCAACAGTACATTCAAAGGATTATTCACCACAACCAAGGAGGATTTGTTCCTGGGATGGAGGGGTGGTTCCACATCTGTAAGTCAACCAATGCGATACAACATAAGAACCATATGGCCCCTCAACAAACACAGAGAATGCATTTGACAAAATACAGTACCTTTTCTTGATAAAAACAACCTGCCATATAAGGGAAGGAGAAAATGCTTCAATATCATGAAAGACCACACAAATACCATCTTCATTAGAATAAATGTGAGATTTTTTTTTTCCCTTATGGTCAGTAACACAACAAGGATGTCCACTCTCACCACTATTGTGAAACATGGAGCTGGAAATCCTACCATATGCAATCAGAGAAGAAAAATAAATAAATGCACCCAAAGTGGCAACAAAGAAGTCAAATTTCTTCCTCTTTGAAGTAGACAAGTTAATCTATATAGAAAATCCAAAAGACTCCACACCAAAATTGCTAAAAACCTATACAGCAATTCAGCAAGTCCCAGGATATAAAACCAATTTGCCTAAGTCTGTTGCGTATCGGAACACTAACAATGAGTCAGAAAAAAGAGAAATCAATGAATTCATTCCATTTAAAATTTCATGAAAAAACATATGATACCCAAGATTGACCCTGACCAAAGAGGTAAAAGTCCCATATTCTGAAAATTATTGAACTCTCATGAGAGAAGTTGAGGGAGACACCAAAGAATGGAAAAATATTCAATGCTCGTGGATTAAGAGGATAAATTTTATTAAAATACCTAGGCTATGCAAAGAAATTTACACATTCAATGCAATCTCTATCAAAATACCCTCAACATCTTTCAGAGAGCTGGAACAAACAATCCTCAAATTTGTGTAAAACCAAAAAAACAATCCAAGAGGCCAAGAGAATGTTGACAAGGAGAATGAAAATGGGAGGCTTCACAATTCCAGACTTCAAGCTGTATTTCAAAGCCCTAATTACCAGGACAGTACGGTACTCACACAAAACCAGACACCTATATGCGTGGAGCATATTGGAAGACCCAGGAATGGACCTTCAACTATATGGTCTCCCAGTCATTGACAAAGGGAATGAATATCCAATGGAAAAAAAAATACAGTCTCTTCAACAAATGATGTTGTGAAAATTGGACAGCCACAGGCAGAAGCATGAACCTGGACCATTTTCTTACACCATACACGAAAACAAACTCAGAATGGATGAAAGACCTAACTATAAGGAATGAACCTTTCAAAGTCCTAGAGCAAAACACAAGCAACAACATCTTTGACCTTGGCCAATACAACTTCTTGTCGGAAGCAAGGGAAACAAAACCAAACATGAACCACTGGGACTTCATCAGGAAAAGAAAGCTTTTGCACAGCAAAAGAAACAATCAACAAAACTGAAAGGCAGCATACAGAATAGAAGACATTTGAAACTGACCTAAATAAAGTTCTAGTCTCCAAAATCTAAGAAGAACTCATCAAAATCAATAACCAACCTCCCAAAAAGTCCAATCAAGAACTTGCCAGAAGAAATAAACAGACAAATCTGCAAAGAACACATAAATGGCTTACAGACACATGAAAAAAAAAATCCTCAGCATTACTCTTCATCAGAGTAATACAGATCAAAACCATCATGAGATACCACCTCACAACAATCAGATTGCTCAAAGGAACAGCTCAGGAAAGAACCTATGTTTGCAATGATGCAGAGAAAGGGGAACCCTCTTACACTTCTGGTGGGAATGTAAACTGGTGCAGCCACTCTGGGAATAGTACAGAGGTTCCTCAGAAAGATAAAAATAGAACGACCCTAAGACTCAGCAGTTCACTACTAGGTATTTATCCAGACGGTATAAATATATTGATTAGAAGAGGCACATGCCCCAGTGTTACTCCAGCAATGTCCACAAAAGCCAAACTATGGAAAGAGCTCTGATGTCAATTCACTGATGAATGAATCAAGAAAACTTGGTATATATACTCAATGGAATATTACTCAGCCAACAACAACAGCAACAAACAAACAAACAAAAAATGGAAATATTTTCCCTTGCAACAGTGAATGGAATCAGAGGGTATCATGCTAAGTGAAATAAGTCACTTAGAGAAAGACAAATACCATAATATTTCACTCCTATATGGAATTTAATATACCAAACTGATGAATATAAGGGAAGGGAATATAAGGGAAGGGAAAGGGAAACAGGCTAAAAACAGAGAGAAAGACAATCCGTGAGAGACCCTTAACTAAATAGGGTATATAATGATGGTTGTTGCAGGGGAAGTGGGTTGGGGGATGGGGTAATTGGCTGATCGGCATTAAGGAGGGACCTTGATGTCATCAACACTGGGTGCTATACAGAATTCATGAATCACTAAACTCTACTCCCTAATTAACAATACCGTGTATGTTAGCTAACTTGAATGTAAATAAAACTAAAATATAAATGTAAAAAAATAGGGTGAAAAAATGTAAAAAAAAAACACTCTTTGGACTAGCTCTTAAAAATATATAACTAGACAATTCTAGGGGAGACGAGATGGTGGAGAAGAAGGAGGAGGCACCATTTCAACCTGTCCCCAAAAGTGAGCTTATTACCTACCAAAGAACTCTGATCACCCATGAAATCAGCATGAGATTAGAATTATACACGTCTGGATCTCTACAGGGGCAGAAGACACCAGTGGGCAGGTACAGTGGGGTGAGAACATCAGACTGATATCAGAAGAAAAACAAAAGGGGGAGGGAGCCACCAGAAGTGACCCACTGGAAAGTAATACCCCAATACGAGAGTGCCCTGCAATTGGGGACCAGCATTAACTTGGAGTGTGGTTGAAAGCACTCAGAGAGAGCAAAGATCATAGGCGGAAATCAGGGAAATTGGGAGGTTAGGGATGGGGCTTAAGCCTGCTGACCCAGGAGAGCCACCACTGGCACTGAGCCAGAGAGAGTGCAGCAAAGAAGCCAGGTCTTGGTCCCTGAGCCACCTGCAATCATGACAGTGTCTGGGTGGTTGCACCCATGAGGGTGAGGGAGCCTGGCCAGCCAGCCAGCAGAACCACAGCCTTTTGCACTCTCCATGCTCGTGCTGAGCGACCAGAGTCTAAGTCGCCCCCTACACCCTCCCCTGAGAGAAGTGTGGGCTGGTGCCAGCTGGTGCTCTCTTAGACCCGGAGACTCTGAGCACTGCCAGCCCAGGCCAGCATGAAAATCTCAGTGCGCTATCTCTGCTTGGGACTTCTCTGGTGAACTGGAACTGCCCAGACATCTGCAGCTAGTATTTCTCGTGGTTTTGGGTACAAGAGAGAGTTCCTGTGACCCCAGAGATCATGACTGGGAACATGATCTCCCAGCAGCCGAGGGGGAATTTATGTGCTCTGGAGCACCCAGAGGGGACCAGCCTGAGGCTTCTCCCTGAGAGGGCAGTCTGGGTGTAGTTTGCTTTCCTCTAAACCTCCAAAAACCATCAAGAGCCACCAAGGGGAGAGAAAACGAACAAACAAACCTTCAGAGAGCAAAAGCCTGAAAAACCGGTTTCCTCAGAGCCCACCCCCTTGATGGGGGCAGGAGGATTTAACTCTAGGAACACCATTGACTGAAAACCCACATGGCATGCCCGTCCCCCAGAAAGCCAGTCCCCCACGCCAAAAAAAAAAAAAAAAAAATAGACAAAAGGACAATCACCACTACTTCATAGATACAACTTTTATTTTTAATTCACTCCCACTATTCTGGTTCTTTTCATTTTTTTATATAAAACTTTTTAACCTATTTACCACCACAATGAGATATTCAGTACATCAAATTCCATAATAGCCTTTTAACCTGAACTTCTTGATACATATACCTGTGTTTTTCTTTTGATTTTCTATTTTTTAATTTTAATTTTATTTTATTGTTTTCATTAATTTTTAAATATTAATATAAAGATAACCTTCAAGGTAATCTTTTTCCCCAATTTTTACCCCTATAGGTAAACCAGTTTTAATCCCCCTTTATCTTAGGAAATTTGTTTTCTTTAACAAACACATCAAGATACATCCAGGAAGAATCAAAATAACCTTCCTCACACACACTGAGAATTTATAATCACTCTCCCATCTTTTTCTTCTGTCAGTGTTTCTATGTATTTGTTTTTGGCCTGGTGGTATATAAATCTTATACTTGGGGATCTTTTTGATGAGGTTCTTTTTTTTTTAATTTATATTTTTCTCTTGTCATGTACTTTTGTGGGTCTTTTTGTTTGTCTATTTACGTCTGTATACTTCATAAATCTTACCTTGGGGCCCATTTAGGCTGGACCTCCTCCTTTATTTTATCTGTATTCTTTTTTCCTGTCTATCTCTCTTTTTTTTTTCCCTTTTTTCTTTCTTTTTAGTGGAGACTCGATTGTTCAGAAGTGTTCCAGGGCACAACTTGCCTGCACCATGATCCATACATTCAGCTGCACATCTGTTCAAACATCTCTCACCAAAATGACTCGGAGGAGGAATGCCCAACAGAAGAAAAATTCAGAGACTGGGCCTTCTGCATCAGAGCTATTGGATATGGACATAGACGGTATATTGGAAAGGGAATTCAGGCTAACAATTATCCAGGCATTAGCTAGGTAAGAAAAAGCCTTTGGTATCAAAATGGAATTGATTAGGTCAGAAGTGAAAGCCACCAGGGATGATGTTAACAGTGTTCTCAATGAATTCCAATCTAATCTAAATTCTCTGAAACCTGGGGTAACTGAGGCAGAAGATAGAATTAGTGATCTGGAGGACAAGCAAATAGAGAAAAAGGATCAGGAGGAAGCCTGGAACAAACAGCTTAGAAGCCATGAAAACAGAATTAGGGAAATAAATGATGCCAAGAAAACTTCCAATGTCAGAATTAATGGAATCCCTGAATGGGGGGGGTGGTGTGGGGGAAGAAGACTAGAAGATATAGTTGAACAAATTCTCCATGAAATATTTCCCAATATCGCGAGTGGAACCAGCGTTCATGAACTAGAGGCAGAACAGTTTATCCCTAAGATCTTAGAATCTAGGAAAACCTTGAGATAACTGATAGTGAAACTTATGAATCATAATTTTAGACAGGAGCTCTTGAAAGCACCTAGACAAAGAAATTCCTTATGTAAAGAGGAAAGCCCATCAGAATAATGTCAGACCTGTCCACAGAAACCTAGCAAGCCAGTAAGGTCTGGCAAGATGTATTCAGGGCACTAAATGAGAAGAACATGCAGCCAAGAAGAGTTTATCCAGCAAGACTGACATTCAAAATGGATGGAGAGATAAAGAGCTTCCAAGGCCAGGAAGGTTTAAAAGTGTATCCGACTACCAAGCTGACACTGCAGGAAATATTAAGGGGAGTTCTATAAAAGAGGGAAAAAAATCTAAGAATATCATTGAACAGAAATATATGGAGACGATCTATAGAAACAAGGACTTCACAGGTAACATGATGTCAATAAAAACGTATCTCTCAATAATCACTCTCAACGTGAATGGCCTAAATATGCCCATAAAATGACACAGGGTTGCAGATTGGATTAAACGACAGGACCCATCCATATGTGGTCTACAAGAGACCCATTTTGAACCTAAGGGTACATCCAGACTGAAAGTGAGGGAATGGAGAAGCATTTTTCATGCCAATGGGCTCAATGGAGGATGGGGTGGTGATTATCCTATCAGATAAATTAGATTTTAAACTAAATACTGTAGTCAGAGATACAGAAGGACACTCCATCATTCTTAAAGGGACTATCCACCAAGAAGATCTAACAATTGTAAAAATTTATGCCCCCAATATGGGAGCAGCCAACTACATAAGACAACTGTTAATCAAGATAAAGAGTCGAGGGGAGGAGTCAAGATGGCGGAGAAGTAGCAGGCTGAGACTACTTCGGGTAGCAGGAGATCAGCTAAATAGCTTATCTAAAGATTGCAAACACCTACAAATCCAACGGGAGATTGAAGAGAAGAAGAAGAGCAATTCCAGAAACAGAAACTCAACCACTTTCTGCAAGGTAGGACTGGCGGAGAAGTGAATCCAAAGCGACGGGAAGATAGACCGCGGGGGGAGGGGCCGGCTCCCGGCGAGCGGCGGAGCAACGGAGCAAAATCAGGACTTTTAAAAGTCTGTTCCGCTGAGGGACATCACTCCAGAGGCTTAACTGGGGTGAAGCCCAGGCGGGGTCAGCGTGGCCTCAGGTCCCGCAGGGTCGCAGAAGGATCGGGGGTGTCTCAGTGTCGCAGAGCTTACCGGTATTAGAACGGGGAAGCCGGCTGCAGAGACAGAGCCGAGGAGTGACTCTCAGCTCAGGGTTGCCTTGAACCGGTCGCAGGCTCGGTCAGCTTGGAGCGCGGCCGGAGGCCAGGGTGACGGGAGTCATTGGGCGCTGTTTTCTGAGGGCGCACTGAGGAGTGGGGCCCCGGGCTCTCGGCTCCTCCGGGCCGGAGACCGGGAGGCCGCCATCTTTATTCCCCTCCTCCAGACTCTACGGAAAGCGCTCAGGAAACAAAAGCTCCCGAAAGCGAACCCGAGCGGATGACTCAGCGCTGCCCCGGGTAAGGGCGGTGCAACTCCGCCTGGGGCAAAGACGCTTGAGAATCACTACAACGGGCCCCTCCCCCAGAAGATCAACGGGAAACCCAGCCAGGACCAAGTTCACCTACCAAGGAGAACGGCGGAATTCCAGAGGAGAAGAAAGCAAAGCACGGAACTCATGGCTTTCTCCCCATGATTTTTTAGCCTTGCAGTTAATTTAATTTTTTTTTTCTTTTTCAATTTTTTTTTCTTTTTCGCTTCTTCTGCTAAATTTTTTTAACTTTTACCATTTTCTTTTTTTTTAACGTTTTTTAAATAGTTTATCTAATATATATATATATTTTCCTCTTTTTATATTTTTTCTTTATCGGCTTTCTTTTTTTTTAATAGTTTCTTTTTTCTTTCTTTCTGAACTCCATTTTATCCCCTTTCTCCCCCCTCACAATTCGGGATCTCTTCTGATTTGGCTAAAGCATATTTTCCTGGGGTTGTTGCCACCCTTGTAGTATTTTACTTGCTCCTTCATAAACTCTTATCTGGACAAAATGACAAGGCTGAAAAAATCACAACAAAAAAAAAAAGAACGAGAGGCAGTACCAAAGGCTAGGGACCTAATCAATACAGACATTGGTAATATGTCAGATATAGAGTTCAGAATGATGATTCTCAAGGTTCTAGCCGGGCTTGAAAAAGGCATGGAAGATATTAAAGCAACCCTCTCGGGAGATATAAAAGCCCTTTCTGGAGAAATAAAAGAACTAAAATCTAACCAAGTTGAAATCAAAAAAGCTATTAATGAGGTGCAATCAAAAATGGAGGCTCTCACTGCTAGGATAAATGAGGCAGAAGAAAGAATTAGCGATATAGAAGACCAAATGACAGAGAATAAAGAAGCTGAGCAAAAGAGGGACAAACAGATACTGGACCACGAGGGGAGAATTCGAGAGATAAGTGACACCATAAGACGAAACAACATTAGAATAATTGGGATTCCAGAAGAAGAGGAAACAGAGAGGGGAGCAGAAGGTATATTGGAGAGAATTATTGGAGAGAATTTCCCCAATATGGCAAAGGGAACAAGCATCAAAATCCAGGAGGTTCAGAGAACCCCCCTCAAAATCAATAAGAATAGGTCTACACCCCGTCACCTAATAGTAAAATTGACAAGTCTTAGTGACAAAGAAAAGATCCTGAAAGCAGCCCGGGAAAAGAAGTCTGTAACGTACAATGGTAAAAATATTCGATTGGCAGCAGACTTATCCACAGAGACCTGGCAGGCCAGAAAGAGCTGGCATGATATATTCAGAGTACTAAATGAGAAAAACATGGAGCCAAGAATACTATATCCAGCTAGGCTATCATTGAAAATAGACGGAGAGATTAAAAGCTTCCAGGACAAACAAAAACTGAAAGAATTTGCAAATACCAAACCAGCTCTACAGGAAATATTGAAAGGGTCCTCTAAGCAAAGAGAGACCCTCAAAGTAGTAGATCAGAAAGAAACAGAGACAATATACAATAACAGTCACCTTACAGGCAATACAATGGCACTAAATTCATATCTCTCAATACTTACCCTGAATGTTAATGGGCTAAATGCCCCAATCAAAAGAAACAGAGTATCAGAATGGATAAAAAAACAAAAACCATCTATATGTTGCCTACAAGAAACTCATCTTACACCCGAAGACACCTCCAGGTTTAAAGTGAGGGGGTGGAACAGAATTTACCATGCTAATGGACATCAGAAGAAAGCAGGATTGGCAATCCTTATATCAGATCAATTAGATTTTAAGCCAAAGACTATAATAAGAGATGAGGAAGGACACTATATCATACTCAAAGGAACTGTCCAACAAGAAGATCTAACAATTTTAAATATCTATGCCCCTAACGTGGGAGCAGCCAGCTATATAAACCAATTAATAACAAAATCAAAGAAACACATCGACAATAATACAATAATAGCAGGGGATTTTAACACTCCCCTCACTGAAATGGACAGATCATCCAAGCAAAAGATCAACAAGGAAATCAAGGCCTTAAATGACACACTGGACCAGATGGACATCACAGATATATTCAGAACATTTCATCCCAAAGCAACAGAATACACATTCTTCTCTAGTGCACATGGAACGTTCTCCAGAATAGATCACATTCTTGGTCCTAAATCAAGTCTCAACCGGTATCAAAAGATTGGGATCATTCCCTGCATATTTTCAGTACACAATGCTCTAAAGCTAGAACTCAATAACAAGAGGAAATTTGGAAAGAACCCAAATACATGGAGACTAAACAGCATCTTTCTAAAGAATGAATGGGTCAACCAGGAAATCAAAGAAGAATTGAAAAAATTTATGGAAACAAATGATAATGAAAACACAACAGTTCAGTATCTGTGGGACACAAAAAAGGGAGTCCTGAGAGGAAAATATATAGCGGTACAAGCCTTTCTCAAGAAACAAGAAAGGTCTCAGGTACACAACCTAACCCTACACCTAAAGGAGCTGGATAAAGAACAAGAAAGAAACCCTAAACCCAGCAGGAGAAGAGAAATCATAAAGATCAGAGCATAAATCAATGAAAGAGAAACCAAACAAAACAATAGAACAAATCAACGAAACTAGGAGCTGGTTCTTTGAAAGAATTAATAAGATTGATAAACCCCTGGCCAGACTTATCAAAAAGAAAAGAGAGAGGACCCAAATAAATAAAATCATGAATGAAAGAGGAGAGATCACAACGAACACCAAAGAAATACAGACAATTATAAGAACATACTATGAGCAACTCTACGCCAACAAATTTGACAATCTGGAAGAAATGGATGCATTCCTAGAGACATATAAACTACCACAACTGAACCAGGAAGAAATAGAAAGCCTGAACAGACCCATAACCAGAAAGGAGATTGAAACAGTCATCAAAAATCTCCAAACAAACAAAAGCCCAGGGCCAGACGGCTTCCCGGGGGAATTCTACCAAACATTTAAAGAAGAACTAATTCCTATTCTCCTGAAACTGTTCCAAAAAATAGCAATAGAAGGAAAACTTCCAAACTCATTTTATGAGGCCAGCATCACCTTGATCCCAAAACCAGACAAGGATCCAAACAAAAAAGAGAACTACAGACCAATATCCTTGATGAACACAGATGCAAAAATTCTCGCCAAAATACTAGCCAATAGGATTCAACAGTACGTTAAAAGGATTATTCACCACGACCAAGTGGGATTTATTCCAGGGCTGCAAGGCTGGTTCAACATCCGCATATCAATCAATGTGATACAACACATTAATAAAAGAAAGAACAAGAACCATATGATACTCTCCATAGATGCTGAAAAAGCATTGGACAAAGTACAGCATCCCTTCCTTATCAAAACTCTTCAAAGTGTAGGGATAGAGGACACATACCTCAATATTATCAAAGCCATCTATGAAAAACCCACCGCAAATATCATTCTCAATGGAGAAAAACTGAAAGTTTTTCCGCTAAGGTCAGGATCACGGCAGGGATGTCCGTTATCACCACTGCTATTCAACATAGTACTAGAAGTCCTAGCCTCAGCAATCAGACAAGAAAAGGAAATTAAAGGCATCCAAATCGGCAAAGAAGAAGTCAAACTATCACTCTTCACAGATGATATGATACTCTATGTGGATAACCCAAAAGACTCCACTCCAAAACTGCTAGAACTTGTACAGGAATTCAGTAAAGTGTCAGGATATAAAATCAATGCACAGAAATCAGTTGCATTTCTCTACACCAACAACAAGACAGAAGAAAGAGAAATTAAGGAGTCCATCCCATTTACAATTGCACCCAAAACTATAAGGTACCTAGGAATAAACCTAACCAAAGAGACTAAGAATCTATATTCAGAAAACTATAAGGTACTCATGAAAGAAATTGAGGAAGACACAAAGAAATGGAAAAATGTTCCATGCTCCTGGATTGGAAGAATAAATATTGTGAAAATGTCTATGCTACCTAAAGCAATCTACACATTTAATGCAATTCCTATCAAAGTACCATCCATTTTTTTCAAAGAAATGGAACAAATAATCCTAAAATTTATATGGAACCAGAAAAGACCTCGAATAGCCAAAGGAATATTGAAAAAGAAAGCCAAAGTTGGTGGCATCACAATTCCGGACTTCAAGCTCTATTACAAAGCTGTCATCATCAAGACAGCATGGTACTGGCACAAAAACAGACACATAGATCAATGGAACAGATTAGAGAGCCCAGAAATGGACCCTCGACTCTATGGTCAACTCATCTTTGACAAAGGAGAAAAGAATGTCCAATGGAAAAAAGACAGCCTCTTCAATAAATGGTGTTGGGAAAATTGGACAGCCACATGCAGAAAAATGAAATTGGATCATTTCCTTACACCACACACGAAAATAGACTCAAAATGGATGAAGGATCTCAATGTGAGAAAGGAATCCATCAAAATCCTTGAGGAGAACACAGGCAGCAACCTCTTCGACGTCAGCCGCAGCAACATCTTCCTAGGAACATCACCAAAGGCAAGGGAAGCAAGGGCAAAAATGAACTTTTGGGATTTTATCAAGATCAAAAGCTTTTGCACAGCAAAGGAAACAGTGAACAAAACCAAAAGACAACTGACAGAATGGGAGAAGATATTTGCAAATGACATATCAGATAAAGGGCTAGTGTCCAAAATCTATAAAGAACTTAGCAAACTCAACACCCAAAGAACAAGTAATCCAATCAAGAAATGGGCAGAGGACATGAACAGACATTTCTGCAAAGAAGACCGCCAGATGGCCAACAGACACATGAAAAAGTGCTCCATATCACTCGGCATCAGGGAAATACAAATCAAAACCACCATGAGATATCACCTCACACCAGTCAGAATGGCTCAAATTAACAAGTCAGGAAATGACAGATGCTGGCGAGGATGCGGAGAAAGGGAAACCCTCCTACACTGTTGGTGGGAATGCAAGCTGGTGCAACCACTCTGGAAAACAGCATGGAGGTTCCTCAAAATGTTGAAAATAGAACTACCCTATGACCCTGCAATTGCACTGCTGGGTATTTACCCTAAAGATACAAACACAGTGATCCGAAGGGGCACATGCACCCGAATGTTTATAGCAGCAATGTCTACAATAGCCAAACTATGGAAAGAACCTAGATGTCCATCTACAGACGAATGGATAAAGAAGATGTGGTATATATACACAATGGAATACTATGCAGCCATCAAAAGAAATGAAATCTTGCCATTTGCGACGACGTGGATGGAACTAGAGGGTATCATGCTTAGCGAAATAAGTCAATCGGAGAAAGACAACTATCATATGATCTCCCTGATATGAGGGAGAGGAGATGCAACATGGGGGGTCGAGGGGGTAGGAGAAGAGTAAATGAAACAAGATGGGATTGGGAGGGAGACAAACCATAAGTGACTCTTAATCTCACAAAACAAACTGAGGGTTGATGGGGGGAGGGGGTTGGGAGAGGGAGGTGGGGTTATGGATATCGGGGAGGGTATGTGCTATGGTGAGTGTTGTGAAGTGTGTAAACCTGGCGATTCGCAGACCTGTACCCCTGGGGATAAAAATATATGTTTATAAAGCTGTAAAAAAAAAAAGAGAGAGAGAAAAAGGATGAATCCCCAAGTTTTGTAGCAACATGGACGGGACTGGAAGAGATTATGCTGAGTGAAATAAGTCAAGCAGAGAGAGTCAATTATCATATGGTTTCACTTATTTGTGGAGCATAACAAATAGCATGGAGGACAAGGGGAGATGGAGAGGAGAAGGGACTTGAGGGAAATTGGAAGGGGAAGTGCACCATGAGAGACTGTGGACTCTGAAAAACGATCTGAGAATTTTGAAGGGGTGGGGGATAGGAGGTTGGGGGCACCAGGTGGTGGGTATTGTAGAGGGCACGGATTGCATGGAGCACTGGGTGTGGTGCAAAAATAATGAATACTGTTATGCTGAAAAATAATAAAAAATTAAAATAAAATTATATGACAAGAGAAAAAAAGAAATATATATATATATATATATATATATATATATATATATATATATATATATATATATATATCTTTATTTTGGCTCAAATCAAGATCCCAACTCCTGGGAGAGAGCCCTGCACCAGGCTCCACACTCAGTGGGGACTTTGCTGGAGGATTCCCTCTCTCCCTCTGACCCTCCCCTCTCTAGCATATGCTTGTGCATGCACTTGCATGCACATTCTGTCTCTACAATAAATAAATATGTCTTAAAAAATCTTATCCTCGACATTTTGTGGTTGCATAATCATTTTCATAATTGGGCAGTATCTCCTAGTTTACAAAGAAATTTTATACACACTCTCTTATTGGAGTCAGGATATGGTCCTGAGAGAAGAATTTATTGTGTTTATTTATAGAGGGAAAAAAAAAAAAAAGAAAGAAAACCAGACTTAGAGCAGGCGTGTGCTTTGTTCATGGCTGCAGAGCTAACAGATGATCTTCTGATTTTCAGTCCAATGGAGGAGGAAAATGAAAATTCCAAACACTGTAATAAGAGCCAATGAAGGGAACTACAAACTGATAATGGAATCAATGCAGTAAGATGATGCAACATTTATAAATATTTTCCCACCCAACGGTGGAGCAACTAAATATGTAGAGCATATATGAAGAAACCTAAGAGAAGCAAATAGCACAAATACCATAGGGAACTTTAATTCCTCACACTTCTCTCAATGATACACCATCCAGAATAACATCACAAAGGAAACATCAGCCTTAGACAACCCATTACTTAGATGGACTTGACAGATACACACAGAACCCTCCATCCTAAACCAGCACATGGAATACACTCCTCTCAAGAGTACCAAGAACATTCTCCACCATAGGTCATATGTGAGGCCACAAGACAAGACAGTAAACTCCAGAAGCCTAGAATTTTCACCAATGATGACTGAAATCAAATCGACCATCTTTTCCAACCACAGTGGTATAGAACTAGAAATCAATTACAAGAAGAAAACTGGAAATTCATAAACACAGAGACTAAACAACATGCTACTGAACAACCAATTGAGTTCATGGGCAAACAGAAATAGGAAAACAGAAATACTTTGAGGCAAATAAAAAATAATACAATGAAACAAAATTTATGCAATGCAGTAAAACAGGTTCTAAAATGGGGCACCCAGGGGCGCCTGGGTGGCTCAGTGGGTTAAGCCGCTGCCTTCGGCTCAGGTCATGATCCCAGGTCCTGGATTCAAGCCCCACATCGGGCTTTCTGCTCAGCAGGGAGTCTGCTTCCTCTTCTCTCTCTGCCTGCCTCTCGGCCTACTTGTGATTTCTCTCTGTCAAATAAATAAATAAAATCTTTTAAAAAAAATAAAATGGGGCACCCAATTACCAATTAGTCAGTGGATCTCTGTGACTCCTGATCTTGTGGTTTTGAGTTTCAACACCAGTCTAGGCATAGAGCTCACTTTATTTTTTTAAAGATGTCATTTATTTATTTGACACGGGTGGGGGGGCGAGGAGAGAAAGAGTGAGAGAGAGAGAGACTGAGGAAAGGAGCAGCAGGCAGTAGAAGAGGGAGAAAGTGGCTCCCTGTGCTGACCAGGGAGCTGATGCAGGGCTCAATTTGAGGACCCTAAATTCATGACTTGAGCCAAAGGTCAACACCTAAGAGACTGAGCCACACAGACACCCCTTAGAGCTAACTTAAAAAAAAAAAAAGTGGTTCTAAGAAGGAAGTTTATAGTGACACAGGCTTAACTCAAGAAACAAGAATCATCTCAAATAAACAACCTAACTTGATATCTCAAGGAAACAGAAAAAGAACAAATAAAGTCCAATGTTAGTAGAAGAAAAGAAGGAACACATCAGAACTAAAATAAATGAAAAACAGTCTAAAGAGAACAGAAAGATATATATAGATAGATATCTACATCTATATCTATATCTATATCTATCTATATCTATCTACCTATCTATCTATCTATCTATCTATACAATAAGAACAAAAACAGATCAACAAAGAGCTGGTTCTTTTTTTTTTTTTAAGATTTTATTTATTTATTTGACAGAGAGAGATCACAAGCAGGCAGAGAGGCAAGCAGAGAGACAGGAGGAAGCAGGCTCCCTGCTGAGCAGAGAGCCCGATGCGGGACTCGATCCCAGGACTCCGAGATCATGACCTGAGCCGAAGGCAGCGGCCCAACCCACTGAGCCACCCAGGCACCCAAGAGCTGGTTCTTTGAAATAACAAAGCTGATAGAGTCTCAACCAGACTCAAGCTAACAAAAAGAAAGAGGACTCATCATGAGAAATGAAAGAGATGTTCCCTGATACCATAGATATGCAAGGCTCATAAAAGGTACTATGAACAATTACACCCCAACAAGCTGGATAATCCAAAAGAAAAGGATACATTTCCAGAAACATACAACCTTCCAAGACTGAATCCTGGAGAAACAGAAATCTGAACAGACCAATGACCAGTAGGGAGATTAAATAAGAAATCAAAAACTTCCAACAAGCAAAAGTCCAGGACCACATGGTTTCACCGGTGAATTCTATGAATCATCCACAGGAAAAAAAATGAATACCAATCCTTCTCAAACTGCCAGAAAAACAGGAGAAAGAAATGCTCCCCACCTTATTTCATGAGGCTATCAAAACCTCCCAAGGTGCCCCAAGAAAATGACAGACTAATATTCGTGATGAACATAGACATAAAAATCCGTATCCAAATATCTGCAAACCGAATTCTACAATACAGGAAAAGGTATGATCCAGTAATATTTATTTTCAGGGATGCAACAGTGGTTCAACATCCACAAATCAAACTAATGTGCCACATTCACAAAACGAAGAATCAACATCATAGGACTATCTCAACAGATGCAGAAAAAACATTTGACAGACCTGCTACCAAATCACTGCTCCCCACCTGTGCTTCTGCTGCCTGGCTGGTCCCCACACCCCATACCACGGCCACCCCACTCTGCCATCCCCACACTGCCACCCTGCTGCGCCCCACACACCCGACACTGTCCCTTCCACCCCCCATTCCTGGAAGGCCTCGGCCACCAGCGCTGCCACCCTCAACCCTGCTACTCCACAGCAGTGCCCCTTTGTCCCACAAAGGCTAACCATCGCCATAGCTGCCCTGCTGCCCTGTCCGTTGCAACTGATGCCCTGCTGTGCCACCCCCAGTGCCCCAACCACTCCTTTGTGCACCCCCCAGGACTCTGCCACCCTGCTGCTCCTCCCTCCAGTGCTTCTACTGCCCTGTTGCCTGTGTTTCCAATAGCGCCAGCACTGTTACCGTGGTCGCCCTGCTGCTTCTGCCCATCTCCACTGCTCTGCCCTGCTCCCAAGCGATGCTGAGCCATTGCCTTGTAGCTGCTACCCTGCTGGTCCCCCCCAGCCACATCGGGGACAATCCCTCCTTGCTTTGTCTCCCTGCTTTGCCTCCAGGTCTGCTGCCATCTCACTGTGCTTCCTCAAGTCACTGCCTTCCTCAATTCACTGCTGCCTCACTGCGTCCCCCCACCATTTTTTCACTGCATACTGTCCTCTTGCTGCCACAGCTGTGCAGAGCCCCTGCCCTGCCCACAGAGCTATTAACCTGATGCTCTTGCCCTGTTGGTCCCACCAAACATCCCCAAACTGCTACTGCCTGTTGGCCCCCCATCCCTGCTCTAGTGCCTCCAGATTCACTCCCCGTTGACCAGCTGCTGCCGCTCCACTCATCCCAGCCTTCTCACAATGCTGCTACTGCCTGAGTGCCTGCGCGTCATGACCCTGCCGTCTGCAGCACACCCGCATACTGTCCACCTTACCACCACTGCTGCAACTAAGCTGCTGCCCTGTGCCCCAGGCCACTGCCGACCTTCATTGTCTAGTCATCACTGACATGCATTAAAGGCCCTACCCTGTTCTTCATGCCCTTCCTGTGCAGATGCTATGCCACTGCCTCCCAGCTGGTTCCATCCCTCTTCTCCGTATGCCACCACCCACCTGCCAACCCATATGCATCCGTTCAGCCACGCTGTCCCACCCCGCTCACCACCATGCTTCACTACTGTCCTGCTGCCCCACCACATTGCTGCTTCCATCCCTCTGTGCTCTCCCCGCAACTCTTCCTTGCCAGATGCCCCACACTCCCACTACCAATCCTCTGCCCCTCGCCGTCACTGCCCCCTTACCGATACACTGCTTCTGATCTGCTGCTGCCCTGTGTCCCACACTTGCCCTATGTCCCACTGCTGCCCTGTGTCCCGCTGCTGCTGATTTTCATAGCCCAGCCCTATGCAGCCCTCTCCTGTTGACTTGAACGACTGCCCCAACTGCCACGCTGCCCCCTGCTGTTCCTGTACACCCCTCCCTGCAGCTACCACCTAGCTGCTACCCCTGCCCCCCACTCTGGAGCCTTCCTGATTCCCTACACCTGTTGCCTTGCTGCTGCCACCCTATAAGTCCTACTCCACCTTCCCTGCATTGGTACCACCAGGCTGCCTCGAAAACATGAGCCACTCCCACCATGCTGCACCCCCATCCACAGCGCCCCCACTTACAACTACCATTGCCTCTCTGCTGCTACCCTGGGTCCCCGCTCCTGATGCTATCAGTGGTCCCGCCGTGTAGACAGGCACCAAGCCCAGCAAAGCCAGGCCCTTGCTTCGCTGCCTGGCCCACCACACCATGACATTGACATCCCGCTTATACCCAGCTAGTCCTGCCCACCCCAAGGACACTATGGCCTAGCTACTCCCCCCACACTCTTATGCCCCCTGGCTGCCAAGCGTGTTGCTGCCCAGCATGTCTACCACACCCCCGCACTGCTACTAGCTTGCTGCCCCCCAAAATGCACCCCTGCCACCCTGGTTTGCCACCACACAGGCCCTCTTACTGCCGTGCCGCTTCTGTCCTGTGCCCCGGCCTCTGCTGTGCTTCACTTCCCCGCCTCCTTGGCATGCACTATGTGGAGGCCCAGCAAGCCAGCCAAGCTGTTTCTCTGCTGCTGCCTCAGGGCTGGTCCCACCCTCTCTACCCTGCCCTGCTGCCTATATTCCACCCAACCCCTCCAAGTGCCACACGGCTGCCCTACTGGGGTGTCACACAGCTTCCCCCACCACAGGAAACTCCCCCTCCCTGCACCACTGCTGCCTGGTGACACCCCCACTCCCTCCCCTGCTGGCCCCGCCCCCTGAGTTTCTAAACTCTTTGCCACCTTGTCCCGCCCATGGAGCCCCGCTGCATCACCCACCACACCATGACACTGACACCCCGCTGATGCCAGGCTGGTCCCTCCCCTCCACCTGCCATGACCACCTAGCTGCTGCCCCCTCCTCCTGCTCAGTTGCCTTCATGCTGCCATGCGCCGACCCCCCTGCCCCCTCACGCTGCATTCCCAGCTACTATGGCCCTGAATATCAGCTTCCTTCCCTGTGCTTCCAACACATTGCTAATGTCACATGAACCCCTGCCACCCTGCTCTGCCCCCTACATGACACCCTGCTGCAGACACCACTGCTGTGGCTCCACTGTTGCCCTGTGTACCCAGCCTCTGCTGTGCTGCAGAGCCCTGCCCCCTTGACATGCACTCTGGGCCCACCCACCATGCCTGCCCAGCTACTGCTGAGCGCCTGCCTCCCTGCTGATCCCACCCCCACTCCCGGTTGCTGCTGTCTAGATTCCACCCACCCCCCAACAGTCGCTTCAGGGCTGCCCCACTTGGCTGTCACACAGCTCCCTCACCACAGGCCCAGCCACTGCTCCCTGTACCATGAACACCTGGTTGTCCCCTCACCTGGCTCTGGTAACCCCTGCTCCCTCCCCCACGGGTCCCGCCCCCCTACCTTAGGGTCATCACCTGGCTGCAATCTCCTCCTGCCTGGGCAGCCCCATGACCCCACATACCACCCCATGCCATGACTGCCCCACTACCCCACTGAGTTGCCCTTGATTCCAGCTGCCACGCCCCATCCCCCAGAGCTACCACACCCGCAGGGACCTGCTGTCCTGCTGCACATCCATCCAGCACCACTGCAGCCCTCCCCTAGCTACTCCCCACGTTGTCCCTTCTTGCCACGCTGCCCCCGGCCCCCCATCCCCGTCCCACCACCCACTGGCCTGGTGCTGCTGCCAGGGTTTCCAAGGCCTCTACCCCTTCCTTGGTTGCCCTGCTGCTGCTGCCTGGCCTCACTCCCATAAGGCCACCACCCCGCTGGTCCTGCCCTCCCCCCACCATTAACCCCCACCCAAATACAGTCCTCCTTCACCCCTCCCACTGTGCTGCTGACCCACTCTGCCCCGCCAACGCCACTGCTACCCCACTGCATCTCCACAAAGCCACTGTGACTGCGACCCAGTGACATGCCTTCGAAGTCATCAGTGGGAGATGGCGCTAAGAGAATTCCTGCATAGGGGCTGGCAGCAGGTGTGTTCTGGAAGTGGGTTGGAAGTATAGGCACAGGGGGTAAATCCCAAGAAGGAAACTGTTAACATAATTATGTTAAGTGTTAAAATAGCCTAAAAAGCTACATTTAACGTACTTTCAATGTCTCCTTTTCCATACAGTGACTTTACTCATCATATTGTGCACCTGAAAATAATATAATCTCAAGTTAACTAACTGGAATGAAAATTAAAACTGTAAAAAAGATAAATAGAAATCTTTTAACATCATGCATTGATTGACATACAGACATTAAGGGAATAGTTTGCATAATAAAATGTGTATATCTGTTTAGGTGCTCTTTCTCAACCAAGGCTGGTCAAAATCATGGAAAAGATGAGTTTTCTTTCTCTTCAGAATCACTCACTGTTCTGGGCTTTCATGTATAGTGTACAAAACATATGGACAAGCTTTTCTCAAAAACTAAAAAAAAAAAAAAGCTCCCAAGAACCAGCACTAGATGTCCACTATAGAATTGCATGAACAGAAATGCCCTCATTAGCTTTGTTGTATGAGAAGACCTTGGGAGATACTCATTTCAGAAATAAGTGTCAAGTGAAATACATCATAAATAAGAACATCTCCCTTAACATAATGTTCACTGGGGAACTTAACGCTCCATTTTATTTTTCTCTGATAAAGAGAAAAATCAAATTTGAATTTGAATATTTAATATTCAAAGAAATATTTTGGGACATCAGGCAGGAATTCTCCTCAACCACACTGCACACCCAAATTTTTCTATATGGTTGATCCGCCACCATATCTTAGGTCTTGGAGATGATCATTATTTTCTCTAACATGAAACAATAATAATAGACATTTCTGCACCGTGTTTGTTTCTTTTATTGTCCTTCCCACAATGAAAAGTCCTTATTAACTTAGTTATGCACATGTTAAATGTCTCTTTCTCTCTCACTTATCATTAAATCCAAAAGGGCAGTCAACTTATCTGTTTACTTCGCCAGTATATACTCAACTGCCTAACATATGACACATTAGGTAGGAACTCAATAAACACATTTAAGTGAAGAAATAATGTAAATGAGGAAAGTGAAATTGTAACAGATTTGGAAGTATAACTGAAATCTGTAAGTACAAAATAAAAATTGATGTGCTGGCAAAAGGTTGCAAATTTGTCATGACAAAATTGGCCATTAGTGCCCAATTTTTTTTTTATTTTTTCAGCATAACAGTATTCATTATTTTTGCACCACACCCAGTGCTCCATGCAATCCGCGCCCTCTACAACACCCACCACCTGGTGCCCCCAACCTCCCACCCCCCACCCCTTCAAAATTCTCAGATCGTTTTTCAGAGTCCACAGTCTCTCATGGTTAACCTCCCCCTCCAACTTCCCTCAACTCCCCTCTCCTCCCCATCTCCCCCTGTCCTCCATGCTATCTGTTATGCTCCACAAATAAGTGAAACCATATGATAATTGACTCTCTCTGCTTGACTCACTCCACTCAGCATAATCTCCTCCAGTCCCGTCCACGCTGCAACAAAACTTGGGTATTCATCATTTCTTTTTTTTTTTTTTTACAGTTTTATAAACATATATTTTTATCCCCAGGGGAACAGGTCTGCGAATCGCCAGGTTTACACACTTCACAGCACTCACCATAGCACATACCCTCCCCAATATCCATAACCCCACCTCCCTCTCCCAACCCCCTCCCCCCATCAACCCTCAGTTTGTTTTGTGAGATTAAGAATCACTTATGGTTTGTCTCCCTCCCAATCCCATCTTGTTTCATTTACTCTTCTCCTACCCCCTCAACCCCCCATGTTGCATCTCCTCTCCCTCATATCAGGGAGATCATATGATAGTTGTCTTTCTCCGATTGACTTATTTCGCTAAGCATGATACCCTCTAGTTCCATCCACGTCGTCGCAAATGGCAAGATTTCATTTCTTTTGATGGCTGCATAGTATTCCATTGTGTATATATACCACATCTTCTTTATCCATTCGTCTGTAGATGGACATCTAGGTTCTTTCCATAGTTTGGCTATTGTAGACATTGCTGCTATAAACATTCGGGTGCACGTGCCCCTTCGGATCACTACGTTTGTATCTTTAGGGTAAATACCCAGCAGTGCAATTGCAGGGTCATAGGGTAGTTCTATTTTCAACATTTTGAGGAACCTCCATGCTGTTTTCCAGAATGGTTGCACCAGCTTGCATTCCCACCAACATTGTAGGAGGGTTCCCCTTTCTCCGCATCCTCGCCAGCATCTGTCATTTCCTGACTTGTTAAAATGAGCCATTCTGACTGGTGTGAGGTGATATCTCATGGTGGTTTTGATTTGTATTTCCCTGATGCCGAGTGATATGGAGCACTTTTTCATGTGTCTGTTGGCCATCTGGATGTCTTCTTTGCAGAAATGTCTGTTCATGTCCTCTGCCCATTTCTTGAGTGGATTATTTGTTCTTTGGGTGTTGAGTTTGCTAAGTTCTTTATAGATTTTGGACACGAGCCCTTTATCTGATATGTCATTTGCAAATATCTTCTCCCATTCTGTCAGTTGTCTTTTGGTTTTGTTCACTGTTTCCTTTGCTGTGCAAAAGCTTTTGATCTTGATAAAATCCCAAAAGTTCATTTTTGTCCTTGCTTCCCTTGCCCTTTGTGATGTTCCTAGGAAGATGTTGCTGCGGCTGACGTCGAAGAGGTTGCTGCCTGTGTTCTCCGCGAGGATTTTGATGGATTCCTTTCTCACATTGAGATCCTTCATCCATTTTGAGTCTATTTTCATGTGTGGTGTAAGGAAATGATCCAATTTCATTTTTCTGCATGTGGCTGTCCAATTTTCCCAACACCATTTATTGAAGAGGCTGTCTTTGTTCCATTGGACATTCTTTCCTCCTTTGTCAAAGATGAGTTGACCATAGAGTCGAGGGTCTATTTCTGGGGTCTCTATCCTGTTCCATTCATCTATGTGTCTGTTTTGTGCCAGTACCATGCTGTCTTGATGATGACAGCTTTGTAATAGTGTTTGAAGTCCGGAATTGTGATGCCACCAACTTTACCTTTATTTTTCAATATTCCTTTGGCTATTCGAGGTCTTTTCTGGTTCCATATAAATTTTAGGATTATTTGTTCCATTTCTTTGAGAAAAATGGATGGTACTTTGATAGGAATTGCATTAAATGTGTAGATTGCTTTAGGTAGCATAGATATTTTCACAATATTTATTCTTCCAATCCAGGAGCATGGAACATTTTTCCATTTCTTTGTGTCCTCCTCAATTTCTTTTATGAGTACTTTATACTTTTCTGTGTATAGATTCTTAGCCTCTTTGGTTAGGTTTATTCCTAGGTACCTTATAGTTTTGGGTGCAATTGTAAATGGGATGGACTCCTTAATTTCTCTTTCTTCTGTCTTGTTGTTGGTGTAGAGAAATGCAACTGATTTCTGTGCATTGATTTTATATCCTGACACTTTACTGAATTCCTGTACAAGATTTAGCAGTTTTGGAGTGGAGTCTTTTGGGTTTTCCACATAGAGTATCATATCATCTGCAAAGAGTGATAGTTTGACTTCTTCTTGGCCGATTTGGATGCCTTTAATTTCCTTTTGTTGTCTGATTGCTGAGGCTAAGACTTCTAGTAATATGTTGAATAGCAGTGGTCATAATGGACATCCCTGCCGTGTTCCTGACCTTAGTGGGAAAGCTTTCAGTTTTTCTCCATTGAGAATGATATTTGCGGTGGGTTTTTCATAGATGGCTTTGATAATATTGAGGTATGTGTTCTCTATCCCTACACTTTGAAGAGTTTTGATCAGGAAGGGATGCTGTACTTTGTCCAATGCTTTTTCAGCATCTTTGGAGAGGATCATATGGTTCTTGTTCTTTCTTTTATTAATGTGTTGTATCACATTGATTGATTTGCAGATGTTGAACCAACCTTGCAGCCCTGGAAAATCCCACATAGTCGTGGTGAATAATCCTTTTAATGTACTGTTGAATCCTATTGGCTAGTATTTTGGCGAGAATTTTTGCATCTGTGTTCATCAAGGATATTGGTCTGTAGTTCTCTTTTTTGATGGGATCCTTGTCTGGTTTTGGGATCAAGGTGATGCTGGCCTCATAAAATGAGTTTGGAAGTTTTCCTTCTATTGCTATTTTTTGGAACAGTTTCAGGAGAATAAGAATTAGTTCTTCTTTAAATGTTTGGTAGAATTCCCCCGGGAAGCCGTCTGGCCCTGGGCTTTTGTTTGTTTGGAGATTTTTGATGACTGTTTCAATCTCCTTTCTGGTTATGGGTCTGTTCAGGCTTTCTATTTCTTCCTGGTTCAGTTGTGGTAGTTTATATGTCTCTAGGAATGCATCCATTTCTTCCAGATTGTCAAATTTGTTGGCGTAGAGTTGCTCATAGTATGTTCTTATAATTGTCTGTATTTCTTTGGTGTTCGTTGTGATCTCTCCTCTTTCATTCATGATTTTATTTATTTGGGTCCTTTCTTTTTTCTTTTTGATAAGTCTGGCCAGGGGTTTATCCATCTTATTCATTCTTTCAAGGAACCCGCTCCTAGTTTTGTTTATTTCTTCTATTGTTTTTTTGGTTTCTATTTCATTGATTTCTGCTCTGATCTTTATGATTTCTCTTCTCCTGCTGGGTTTAGGGTTTCTTTCTTGTTCTTTCTCCAGCTCCTTTAGGTGTAGGGTTAGGTTGTGTACCTGAGACCTTTCTTGTTTCTTGAGAAGGGCTTGTACCACTATATATTTTCCTCTCAGGACTGCCTTTGTTGTTTCCCACAGATTCTGAACCATTGTGAATTCATTATCATTTGTTTCCATAAATTTTTTCAATTCTTTTATTTCCTGGTTGACCCATTCATTCTTTAGAACTATGCTGTTTAGTCTCCATGTATTTGGGTTCTTTCCAAATTTCCTCTTGTTATTGAGTTCTAGCTTTAGAGCATTGTGTTCTGAAAATATGCAGGGAATGATCCCAAACTTTTGATACCGGTTGAGACTTGATTTAGGACCAAGAATGTGATCTATTCTGGAGAACGTTCCATGTGCACTAGAGAAGAATGTGTATTCTGTTGCTTTGGGATGAAATGTTCTGAATATATCTGTGATGTCCATCTGGTCCAGTGTGTCATTTAAGGCCTTGATTTCCTTGTTGATCTTTTGCTTGGATGATCTGTCCATTTCAGTGAGGGGAGTGTTAAAATCCCCTACTATTATTGTATTATTGTCGATGTGTTTCTTTGATTTTGTTATTAATTGGTTTATATAGTTGGCTGCTCCCACGTTAGGGGCATAGATATTTAAAATTGTTAGATCTTCCTGTTGGACAGTTCCTTTGAGTATGATATAGTGTCCTTCCTCATCTCTTATTATAGTCTTTGGCTTAAAATCTAATTGATCTGATATAAAGATTGCCAATCCTGCTTTCTTCTGATGTCCATTAGCATGGTAAATTCTGTTCCACCCCCTCACTTTAAACCTGGAGGTGTATTCGAGTTTATGATGACTTTCTTGTAGGCAACATATAGATGGGTTTTGTTTTTTTATCTATTCTGATAACTGGTGTCTTTTGATTGGGGCATTTAGCCCATTAACATTCAGGGTAAGTATTGAGAGATATGAATTTAGTGCCATTGTGTTGCCTGTAAGGTGACTGTTATGGTATATTGTCTCTGTTTCTTTCTGATCTACTACTTTTAGGGTCTCTCTTTGCTTAGAGGACCCCTTTCAATATTTCCTGTAGAGCTGGTTTGGTATTTGCAAATTCTTTCAGTTTTTGTTTGTCCTGGAAGCTTTTAATCTCTCCTTCTATTTTCAATGATAGCCTAGCTGGATATAGTATTCTTGGCTGCATGTTTTTCTCATTTAGTACTCTGAATATATCATGCCAGCTCTTTCTGGCCTGCCAGGTCTCTGTGGATAAGTCTGCTGCCAATCTAATAATTTTACCATTGTACGTTACAGACTTCTTTTCCCGGGCTGCCTTCAGGATCTTTTCTTTGTCACTAAGACTTGTCAATTTTACTATTAGGTGACGGGGTGTGGACCTATTCTTATTGATTTTGAGGGGGGTTCTCTGAACCTCCTGGATTTTGATGCTTGTTCCCTTTGCCATATTGGGTAAATTCTCTCCAATAATTCTCTCCAACATACCTTCTGCTCCCCTCTCTGTTTCCTCTTCTTCTGGAATCCCAATTATTCTAATGTCGTTTCATCTTATGGTGTCACTTATCTCTCGAATTCTCCCCTCATGGTCCAGTAGCTGTTTGTCCCTCTTTTGCTCAGCTTCTTTATTCTCTGTCATTTGGTCTTCTATATCACTAATTCTTTCTTCTGCCTCATTTACCCTAGCAGTGAGAGCCTCCATTTTTGATTGCACCTCATTAATAGCTTTTTTCATTTCAACTTGGTTAGATTTTAGTTCTTTTATTTCTCCAGAAAGGGCTTTTATATCTCCCGAGAGGGTTGCTTTAATTTCTTCCATGCCTTTTTCAAGCCCGGCTAGAACCTTGAGAATCGTCATTCTGAACTCTATATCTGACATATTACCAATGTCTGTATTGATTAGGTCCCTAGCCTTTGGTACTGCCTCTTGTTCTTTTTTTTGTTGTGAATTTTTCCGCCTTGTCATTTTGTCCAGATAAGAGTCTATGAAGGAGCAAGTAAAATGCTAAAAGGGTGGCAACAACCCCAGGAAAATATGCTTTAGCCAAATCAGAAGAGATCCCAAATCGTGAGGGGGGAGAAAAGGGATAAAAAGGGGTTCAGAAAGAAAAAAAAAAAAAAAGAAACTGTTAAAAAAAGAAAGCTGATAAGGAAAAAATATAAAAAGGAAAAAAGAAAAAAATATATATATATATATTAGATAAACTATTTAAAAAACGTTAAAAAAGAAAAAGGATAAAAGTTAAAAAAATTAGCAGAAGTAGAGAAAAAAAATTGAAAAAGAAAAAAAAATTAATTAACTGCAAGTCTAAAGAATCATGCGGAGAAAGCCATGAGTTCCATGCTTTGCTTTCTCCTCATCTGGAATTCTGCCGCTCTCCTTGGTATTGAAACTGCACTCCTTGGTTGGTGAACTTGGTCCTGGTTAGGTTTCTCATTGATCTTCTGGGGGAGGGGCCTGTTGTAGTGATTCTCAAGCGTCTTTGCCCCAGGTGGAGTTGCACTGCCCTTACCCGGGGCTGGGCTGAGTATTCTGCTCAGGTTTGCTGGGTTTGCTTTCAGGAGCTTTTGTTCCCTGAGCGCTTCCGTAGAGTTCCGGAGGCCGGGAATGAAGATGGCGGCCTCCTGGTCTCTGGCCCAGAGGAGCCGAGAGCCCAGGGCCCCTCTCCTCAGTGCGTCCTCAGAGAACAGCGCCCAATTACTCCCGTCATCCTGGCCTCTGGCAACACTCCGAGCTGACCGAGCCTGCGACCAGTTCAAGGTAACCCCGAGCTGAGAGCTCACTCCTCGGCTCTGTCTCTGTAGCTGGCTTCCCCGTTCTAATACCAGTAAGCTCTGTGACACTCCGACACCCCTGATCCTTCTGTGACCCTGTGGGACCTGAGGCCGCGCTGACCCTGCCTGGGCTTCAACCCGGTTAAGCCTCTGGAGTGATGTCCCTCAGCGGAACAGACTTTTAAAAATCCTGATTTTGTGCTCTGTTGCTCCGCCACTAGCTGGGAGCTGGCCCCTCCCCCCGCGGTCTATCTTCCTGTCGCTTTGTATTCACTTCTCCGCCAGTCCTACGTTTCAGATAGTGGTTGATTTTCTGTTTCTAGAATTGCTGTTCTTCTTCTCTTCAATCTCCCGTTGGATTTGTAGGTTTTTGCAATCTTTAGATAAGCTATTTAGCTGATCTCACGTTACCTGAAGTAGTTTCAGCCTGCTACTTCTCTGCCATCTTGACCTCGCTTTCTGTATTTTCATTGTCAGTGTGTAAGAAAGCAACTTATTTCTGTACATTGACTTTGTATCCTGCCACATTACTGAATTGCTGTATGAGTTCTAGTAGTTTGGGTGTTGAATCTTTTGTTTTTTCCAGATGAAGTATCAAGTCATCTGCGAAGAGAGAGAATTTGACTTCTTCATTGCCAATTTGAATACATTTTATTTCTCTGTTTTCTCATTGCTGTTGCTAGGACATCTAATATTACATTGAATGAGAGTATCACCTAATTTTAATTGTTGCAAGGCATACAAGCTATTTCCTGTGCATATTTTATTTAGATTTTTGTTCAAAACCTTCTTTATAAATACATTTATATTTTGGAGTTTTAGTTTTGGGGTGCTAGCTTTGGTTCTATAGGTGAATTTTTTACATAATGGTTTCCTTATCTTTGAAATGAGTAGGTTGCACAAGATCATTATGATATCCCAACATCCTGCAGAGCTCTGGCTGCTAAAATGTGACTACCCTTATGCTTTTTCCTTGCTCAAAATCTGTGCAGGCTCCCAAGTACCTGTGGATATGAGATCAGATTCCTCTGTTAATATTTTTAGGCTCTCCACCTTATAGGGTTTCTCTCCCTCATATTAACTCTCACTTCCATGATACACAAACACACTGCACCTCACAGAGGTTGTCTAGGATTTAAGCTCACCACTTCAGGAGCCATAAGTGCATGCATAGCAGTGATACTGACAATGCTACCAGTCCATGAACCATTTCTTAAAGGCTGTGACAATATAAATGCAGGAGAAACAGTATTCAGAAGCTATTATAGTGATTTGACATTGACATGACACCTAAGTTCATGATTAATGCACCTGTGTTTTGGAACGGTTTTAGTGTTTCTGAACTGGTGCAGTGAGTGATATAGCAGGATCTGTGAAATTGCCACACTCAGTCAGACCATATTATTCTATAATATTACTTTGTTTGACAACTGTAAACCACATTTGTATGAAAATGGGAGCATACTTAAAGACTTTTTTATATTTGCAAGTTATTTTAAGGACATTTTCATTTTTTTAAAGATCTTATTTTTTTATTTGACAGACAGAGATCACAAGTAGGCAGAGAGGCAGGCAGTGAGAGAGGAAGGGAAGAAGGGTCCACGCTGACAGAGAGGAAGATACAGGGCTAAATCACGGACCATGAGATAATGACCTGAGCTGAAGGCAGAGGCTTTAACCCACTGAGTCACCCAGGCACCCCTGTCATTTTCATTTTTAATAAAGCCTTGTCTATAATTTACTGCTCAACATTATTAGATAAGTCAGGAAATACGAATCGCTATTATTTATGTTTAACACTAACTTAATTATGATGATTCAAGTAAACTTCACTGGACACTTTTGTCAGAAAAAGAAAAATCTTTTTAAAATAAAGGGAAGGTATTGAATTAAAAAGTTGATGGAAGTAATAATTTAATATTTTCTATATGAACATTCATGTTTTGGGAGCTGATTGCACTGGCATTATGAGCTAATACTAGAAGACTATGTATATGTATCCACTGAGTTCTTAGTATGACACCATTTCAGAGGCATTAGCTTGGAAAACTGTGGGCAAAAAGCTCATGCAAGTACCACATTTAAGAGACACCAGTATCAACTACAGAAACAAGCCAATGTTAGGGAAAGACCAAGTCATTTAATAAAATTAGCAAAATGTTTTTAACGGTAGTTTAACAAATCCAGAGATATTCCTAGCACAGCAATCCGTCAGGATCTGTGCAATTTGCACATGAACGGTTTTTAGCTTCAGTGCCAAAAAACCCCCCACACCTGGACATGGAGCATATAAAAATAATCAGTTTGGAGTTCAAGTTCTGTGTAAGAGTATGCTCTAGTGGTACAGCTGCAAAGGCAAGTCAGCATTCTGAGTCACCATCTGGATTTTGGTGGTGGTGCCAGAATGTTGTTAATCTCCACATTCCTTACTTTACTAAAATGTTTTTATTTTTTTTTTAAGTAAGATGCACTAAATATTGTATTTAGTGATATAGTACAAACTGTGACAACATAATACAAAAGCTAATCAAAAACTGTTGTTTCATGCTGAAGTATAATGGTTATTAAGAAGAAATTTTTTGTGGAAATATTTGACTTGCAGAATAAAATCTCATCATTTATGCATTATAAGAATCTAGTTTGGTCTCAACATCTTCAAGTTGTAAAGTAAGCATCCAGTTTAGTTATTTGGTATTTCTTTGGTATTTCTAATTATCTTAAATGTTCCATGAAAGAAAGGAAGGGTGAATGTATATACATACATATATATATATATATATATATATATACACACACACACACACACACACACACACACACACACACACATATATGTAATATATATATGTATATACATACACGTATATGTATATATGTATACATACATATATATGTGTTTGTATGTAATATGTATATATACATATATACGTGTATGTATGTATGTATGTATGTATATACATATATATAAATAAAATTATTCAAAAAGAGGTGAAGATAAAAAAAATAAATACAAGTCTAAAAAATAAAAATGAAAGAATGCTACTTAGTGTTTTCCCTAAAGTTGAAGCTTTGCAGCCCTCTATGATCAGTAAACTTGACAGGAGTGAGTTGTTTGTGATGGTCTTCTGAGGGAAGGGCCTGTTGCAATGATTCTCAAAGGTACTTCAGCTAGTGCAAATGCACCTCTCCTAAGCAGAGTCAGATCTCCATGTAATCAACCCTAGATTTCAGGATATGATTCTGTTTTACTCCCTGAAGGCTTGCAGTATGAATAGGTTGGGTCAATATGGCTGCACCCTACTCTCTACCAAGGAGCTGAAAATTTGCACCACAACTGTTCAGTGAGCACTCTCAGAAAAGTGATCCATCAGTCTAATCTCATCAGTTTCTGTCAGAGCTCTGTGTTCACATTGCCAGTGACAAAGCATTTTTTTCTCAGGTTTGCTACTGAGTTCCAAATCCAAATTCTGTAGATTTCTGTGGCACAGAGTCACGCTATATCTCCCACGTGTTGGAGGTCTTCCTATGCTTCTATTTTGCGCTGGACTCCTCCCATGAGTACTATCACCCAGCTGTGCTAGGATTCGAAGCTTAGCATTACATAGAGCAGAAAGCCAACACTTAGCCTCATTGTTTTCAGCCAGATTTTCCCAACTGATATCTGAGGACTGAAGCATACAGGCCCTCACTGTTCTTTTTGTGACCCCTAGGATCTTGAGATCATACTGACATGCCTGGGATACTGCCCCACTTTACCACTTGAACAGCTTTAAGTCAGGTATGTTCCCCATGCACTTATAGCATCAGACATGCATGACAACCCAGGGTGTGAGAAAGCCCATGGTGGAGGGACTCTGGATTCCTAAAAGACCACATGAAGTAGCTTAGTCTCCAACCTGAAGATCCACCTGAAGAAAACTATGGTAACATGCTACCATAATTTGGGGAATTATTTGGTAATTCAGCATAATGTAATATACCTACAACATGCATAAATAAAGAAACTTCAATATCTATGGCACTAGAACCTAGAAAAAAAATGACAAGAAAAGGACGTGGCTTCCTCAGTCAGTAGGGCATATGGTACTTGACCTCGGTGTCATGAGTTTGAGCCCCACATGGAACTCAGAGTTGATGTAGGAAACAAAAGAAAACAACAGGGCTTCCATATGAACCAAAGTCAATTGGGGTTGGACAATAGAGCTGGTCGGTGGTGGACTGGATCCTCTCACCTGTTCATGCAGCCACTGGGCCCTGACCACTCAGGTGGTTCCAGTGCTTATCAGGCAAACTGTTCCTCCCCCTAGGAGCTCAGAGTCTAGAGGGGCAGAGGGACAAATGTGAACCAAAAAGGTGAATGAAAAGAGCATTTTTCTCCATAAGAAAAGAGCAAGGGACTATAAATGGGTCCTGAACTCCACCAGATGATGGGTCTGACAAGGCCCTGATGTGATGACATTGAGAATTCCTGTGGCAGGAAAAGGAGACAGTCCTACACAAATCCAAGTATATTAAGCCCAGCATAGGGAACTACGGTGCAGAGGACTGGAAGCAGAATATGATGTTCCTGGAATGGGGGTCAGAAAGGAGGCTAGGGTGATCAGAGGAAGCTGAAGTGGAGAGCAGAGAGGAAAGGGAGGAGGGCCACAGTCTGGGGCAGGTGGATGGTATCAGTAAATCACTCCTAGTCAGTGTGACCACATTACCCCACCCTCAGTGGCGTAACCAATAAACAATGTCTCACAGTCTCAGAGGAGACTTAAAGTAGAGCAATCCAGCAGTGCTTAGCTAAGAGCCCCTGCCAAAGCCCCTCAGTACTTTGGGGATGTTGACAACACCAAGGCAGGACCTGCTTCACTGAGAACTTGAGCACACTTAGGGATGTTGGCAGGATTCAGTGCATCTCAAAAGGTCCAAGTTCCTCTGTCTCTTGTTGGCCCTCATGGCTAGGTCATGCGCACATGTCTGGTCCATGTTTCAACATAGGGGCTTGTACTCCAGTGTGAGGATCTAAGAGAGAACACAGCTCACAGGCAGCATGGAGATGTGCAATGAACTTTTATAACTAAATCTCAGATGTGGCTTTTAGGTCATTTTGCCATGTTCTGTGAAATGGAAGGAATCACTAAGTCCATACCACACTCCAGGACACAAGGTTACACAATAATGTATAAATAGGATATGGGATTTCAGGGAACCATTGAGAGGAGTAGGTGAAGACCCCTTCAGGGTTAGTGCCTTGCCCAGAATCACAGACTAGTAGGAAACTTGAACCAGGCATTAACTTTGCTCTCTGTGAGTGTCCTCAAAGTTGGGTCCCTGGATGCACCTAGCCATTCACTGGAGGGCTTTAGAAAAAGTTGTGTTGAATACAGGGGCTACAGACAGGGAGATGGTTTCAGGGTGAGGGTGAGCATTGATATCATAGACAGGAGGCATTCCAGCACGATCTTGTACGAGGAGGAGCCCAGGCCATGGCAACCCACTGAATGGACCCCTATCCACATGACACCCATTGGAAAGGAGGTAATACCTCTCAGCACAGGATTTGCAGTCCATAGTAGTAAGGGTGGATTCTGACCATTAAGGACCAGGTCTCCAATCCCTTCTTTAGGGCTCCTTTTTAAAAAAAAAAATATTTATTTATTTGACAGACAGAAAACACAAGTAGGCGGAGAGGCAGGCAGAGAGAGAGGAGGAAGCAGGCTCCCTGACGAGCAGGGAGCCCGATGCACAGCTTGATCCCTGGACCCTTAGACCATGACCCTAGCTGAAGGCAGAGGCTTTAACCCACTGAGCCACCCAGGAGCCCCTTAGGGTTCCTTTTGAAAATTAGAAAACCAAAGGTCTTGGGAAACTGTGTCCCACCCCTCTGTTGATGGGACTGTCACCTTCTGGGACTTCAGAATGTGAGCACTGATGAACAGATGTGTGCCCACAGAAGCCATTTTGCATGCAACACACACACACACACACACACACACACACACACACACACACACACAAATTATGGACTCTAAGGTGGTATTTGCCTAGTAGCAGACTCACAGAAAGTGAGAGGAGGAGGAAAATGTGCTTGGTGGTATTTACTACAAGTGACCCCACCCATCCAATATCATAGATATTACTCCACATATGCCTGTGGACATCTGCAGGAAGTCCATGCTAGAGTCATCTGTATTGTACAGACAAGATGCAGACCACCCCTTACAGGGATAATGACTTATCCAGGGTCACAAACAGGTCAGAGGGGAGAGAGGTGTCTGAAGCCAGGTGGGGCCATGGCTGCAATCAGCCCTTCTTTGGGGGCCTGTGGAGAGAGTTGTATGGGTGTCCCAGTGTACAGATCTGGACTTGCACGCAGAAAGGAGATGAGCAGATGGCAGCCCTGACCACTGTTTGTGTAGGTGATAATCCAACGTGGACTTGGGTAGGTGATCTCAAAAAGTGAAGTCACTTCCTTGACCACAGATCACAACAGAATTTGAACCCCACAACCAGGTGTCCATATTCTATTGTAGTCCAGTACCAGAGTTACTTGGGTGGAGACATCTGACAAGGAATGATGTTCTCTTTTTGCTTGCCTAATTCCAGGGGCTCTGGCTTCCAGAAACCCCAGGGGAATGGTATTTTCAAATGCAGCAGATATTGGCCCAAACCTCACCCCCAATGCTTCAGGGCTTTGGCAGGAGTTTCCATAAGTTAATACAAAGGAATCTAGGCCAGGCCAAGCCACCCCTCTGAGCTATCCCAGGGCAGCCCTGTTCCCTCCTCTTGATTTTCTGGCAAAGAGGGATATTTGGTCATTCCTGCCACTGGGCTGGAGAAGGACGGAGGACATCAGAAACAGTGTTGATCCCTTTATATTCACACTAATGTCACGTTGGGCAGGGTGAAAAGAGAATTGTGAGGTGCATCTTACCTCTGCCAGAGGATTGGAAGCAGAATGTGATGTTCCCATTTCATTCCTTTGTGGAGGAGTGTACATACGGGGGAGAGGAGTTTCTGAAAGATAGTTCTCTGGGTCTGAGGACCAGCAAAGGCAACCAGACAAGGCTATGCACCCTCCTGCCTGGCTGCTGGGCACTGTCTTTACAGAGTTCCACACAGGAGATGGGACAAGAGCTGAATGGCGAGGTCCTTTATTCTATCAGCTTGAAGGACAAGAAGATGCCCCACAATAAATTTCCCCAATCTGGAGAATGGAACAAGTGTTCATGCCCTAGAGGCAGAAAGGACACCCCCAAAATCAACCTGTCTAGAAAGTCCTCCAGAAACTTAATTGTGAAATTCGCTAATCATAATTATAGACAGGAGGTCTTAAGGGCAGCTAGGTTTTAGAGATTCCTTACTTACAGAGGAAGGACCATCAGAATAATGTCAGACTTGTCCACAGAAACCTGGCAAGCCAGAAAGTCCTGGCATACACATTCAGGGCACTCCATGAGAAGAACATGCAGCCAAGAATACTTTACCCAGCAAGGCTGACATTCAGAATGGATGGAGAGATAAAGAGCTTTCAAGACAGGTATGGTTTAAAGATTATATGACAACCATGCTGGCACTATAGGAAATATTAAAGGTGTTTTTTTTTTTAAGATGAAATAACGAAGAGTGACATAGAACAGAAATTTACAGAGACAATCTATAGAAACAAGGACCTCACAGGCGACAGGATGTCAATAAAAAACTTGATCTTTAATAATTACTCTCAATGTGAACAGCCTAAAGGTTCCCATAAAACTGCACAGTGTACAGACTGGGTAAAACAATATGACCTGTCCACAGGGTCCACCAAGAACATAGGGTCCCTGTCTAGAAGGGACATCTTTGGAAGTTAAAGATACATCCAGACTGCAAGTGAAGGGAAGGACAGCTATCATCCATGCCAAGGGGCCTCAAAAGGAAGCTGGGATTGTGATTAGATAAATTAGAGCTTAAGACAAAGACTGTAATCAGAGGTATAGAAGGTACTGTATCATTCTTAAAAGATCTATCCTCCAAGAGGACCTAACAATTGTAAATATCTATGCCCCCGACGTGGGAGCTACCAACTACATAACAAGGCAACTCTTACCAGACGAAGAGTCATATTGACATTTATATGTTAATTGTAGGGGATCTTAACACACCACTCTCAGCAATAGACAGATCATCTAAGCAGAAAACCAACAGACAAACAGGAGCATTAAGTGACACATTAGACCAAATTGACCTTGTAGATATATACAAAACAGTCCACCTCAAACAACAGGATACACTTATTGAGCACACCTGAGACTTTCTCCAGAATAGACCACATACCAGGGCACAAGACAGGACTCAACTGATATCTAAAGATTGAGATTATTCCCTGCATATTCTCAGACCACAATGCTTTGAAACTGGAGCTCACCCACCACAAAATGTTTGGAAGGAATTCAAACACTTGGAAACTAAGGTCTGTTCTTCTCAAGAATGTCTGTATCAACCAGGAAATCAAAGAAGAACTTAAACAATTCATGGAAACCAATGAAAATTAAGACACATCATTCTAAAACCCATGGGATATGGCAAAGGCAGTTCTTAATCCTAAGTCCTAAGAGGGAAATATGTAGCCGTCCAATGCTCCCTCAAAAATAATTGAAAAAGCAAGAATACACAAACTCTCCTTACATTTTTAAGAAATGGAAAATCTATAACAAATTAAGACAAACCCATGCATAGGCAGGGAAAGAATCAAGATTAAAGAAGAGATCAATGATTTAGAAACTGGAGATACAGTAGAACACATCAACGGAACTAGAAGCTCACTAGAACTAGAACTCACTAGAAGCTCTCTAGAACTCACTAGAACTAGAAGCTTGATTCTTTGGAAGAATCAAGAAGATTGATAAATCACAGGCCAAACTATTCCAAAAGAAGACAGAGTGGTCCCAAATTAATAAAATTATGAATGAAAGGGGATAGATCATGACTAACACCAAGGAAATAGAAACAATCATCAGAAATTATGATCAGGGGCGCCTGGGTGGCTCAGTGGGTTAAGCCGCTGCCTTCAGCTCAGGTCATGATCTCGGGGTCCTGGGATCGAGCCCCGCATCCGGCTCTCTGCTCAGCAGGGAGCCTGCTTCCTCCTCTCTCTCTGCCTGCCTCTCTGCCTGCTTGTGATCTCTCTCTGTCAAATAAATAAATAAAATCTTAAAAAAAAAGAAATTATGATCAAAAATTATATGCCAATAAGTTAATCAACCTAGAGGAAATGGAAAATTACTCAGTCTTAGAAAAGGATGGGATTTTTGTCTTCTGGATCATGGATGGTCCCAGAGGGCATACACTAAAGTGAAATAGGTAAGACAGGAAAGACAAACACTATAGTATTTCACTCTCGTCTAGATTCTAAAAAGCAAAACAAATGAATAAACAAACAAACAAAAAGCAGAATCAGAATGTCAATATAGATAATAAAGAGATGGTTATCAGAAGGGAGGTGAGGGGGGCATGGAAGAAATAGGTGAAAGGGTGTAGGAGACACAGTCTTCCCATTGTGTGTTGAGTAAGTCACAGGAATGAAATGCACAGCATAGGGAATATGATCAATTGCATTGTAATGCTGCGTCTGGGGACAGATGGTAGCTACACTTCTGGTCATTGTAATATAAGGTAAAACTTGTCCAATCATTATGATGTTCACCTGATATTAACAAATAATTGTGTGTCAACTATGCTACAAAAAATAATGAGACCTAAAGTATGCAAATATAACAGGAATGGGTTTGTCTGAGAGTGACAGAAAACCAAAAGCAATCCAGCTGGAATTATCCTAATTCTACCAGTCTAGGGGCAAAAGGTAACTGGTCTCCTGGGGAGACCCCACTCATCACTTCTCTGGTAATTTACTTCTAGTTCACTTCTTTGGAGATTTCTGTTTCAGTTTTTGTTGCCAGCTTTTTCCTGTGTGCCCCTTTGGTTGGTGGTCAGTCCCAGGCCATGCTCTTCTCTACTTCTCTTCATGGTCCACACAGGGAAGCCCATCTACTCCCATTGTCCAAGGATACCTGTCTACTCTTATTCATAAGTCCCCCGAGCTCTAGAGCCTCTGTATGGGCACAAGGATGAGACGGCTCCATCTGGCAGCTCACTCTTCCAGCAAATAATTTATGGGACCTTCCTCTGGGCTGGTGAGAAAGAGCTATGGAATTCTCCTGAAAACATTATTATTTTTTTATGTTTCAGGGGTACAATTTAGTGATGCATCAGTTCCATATAATACCTAGAGCTCATTCCATAAAATGCCCTCCATAATGCCCATCACCCAGTTTCATCATGTCACAGTTACCACATCTCCAACAACCCTGAATTTGTTACCAAGTGTTGAGTCTCTTATGGTTTGACTCTCTCCCTATATGCATCTTGTTTTAATTTTCTCCCTTTCCCCTATGTTCATTGGTCTTGTTTCTCATATTACACTTATGATAGAAATCATATGTCTTTTGACTTTCTGTGATTGACTAATTCCCTTATAATTATACCCTCTGGTTCCATCCTCATCCTTACAAATGACAAGATGTCAGTTTTTTGGTGGCTGAGTAATATTCCATTGTATCTATGAACCACATCTTATTTACCCAGCCTATAAAATGTTCTGCTTTTGCACCCAGCTGTTATAATACTTTGTGGCATCTTTCTGAAGAAGACTACCTCCCCTCCACCATATCCTCAGCTATACCACACCAGATTCAAGTCTCCATTCTCCTGCCTTCCAAATGGTGGTCACTTTTCTACTTGTAGCCTTGCAGCATTTATATGATCACACCTTTGAATGATTTCTTGAGTGTTCAGAATGATTTAATAAGTATGTAGGTGTATTTGAGGGAGGAGCAAAATTTAACTATCTCATTGAATGCTGGACATGAAAATTGTGAACCTGGTGACAGGACGGAATTTGTTGTTCCCCTTCTATGAGAGCTGAATTCCACTATGATATTGGCAAGCAGATCCTTACTGGTGACACAGATTCATCCTTTCCAGGCTTAGATTTACTGTGGGAAGATGTCCTAAACATAATGTCTACCATATTCTCTACTTATATTTAAGCTTTGATGGATGAGCTGAGAGTAACGATATCTCTATTGCCATGTTGTCTGACTTACGTACACCTGTGACCTTTCATGGGTTCTAATGGCCCACGTCTTCATTAATATCCATGTCAGTGTTTTAATTAACAGTCCATTTGTGTGGCACATTTACTTTGTAGTATTTATGACCATCACTGTAAATACAACTCAAATATTAATTTCTCTTCTTGAAGCACAGTTTACATCTTTTCCTTTAAAACAGGGTTTCCAGGTGATGATATCAGTCAGGGGTGTCACTGAGAAATCCATCAGTAATTGGCCAGCTAAACTGTCTTGAGGTTGGTCTCCAGAATGAAGCCAATCTGAGAAATACCTGGTGATTGGCCAGGGCATAGTGGTGACATACCATGGTGGTGACATCACATGAGAAGGCATCTTGGTGTCCCAGGGAGGTTATAAAAACTTGGCAGCAGCCCAGGCTTCAGTGAAGATAGAGATGGCAGTTCAGTCACAACTCTCCCTTCTCTTCCATGACTTCTCTGCCCTGTTCCCTGCCCCTGCTCATGGCAAGCGGCCTACCCACTCCTCTGGCCGTGGCCCTCTCTCCAATACTCTACACACCACCATCATGTTATCACCTAATTTTTCCCCCTCTGTTGTCTGGAGAGTCCTTGTGGCAAAACCTAGACCCATTCCACACTATGAGCCTGGCCCAGCTCCTCAGGGAGACATACTCATTTGGCATGTGGGAGTGGGACACTGACTATCAGAATACCATGGATTCTTAGCCAGCTGAGCCCACACCCCTGGGGTCATATGTGACCTCAGTACAGGAAAGCTGAGTCCACTTCCTGAGGGAACATTGGGCACACAACTAGTCTGAAGCCTTCCAACCTGGCTCAGCACAGGGCACGTGAGTGCTCTGAACATCCAGCCAACCCAGATGTACACAATATGTGGAATATCTGGAGACATCAGGCAGAGAAGGAATTTTACAAAACAAGTAGGTACTGGGAAAAAGAATCACCACATCTCTGTATGCAGTGTTAGTCCTTGGAACACTGGCCCTCCGTCCATGGACTGTCAGAAACAACTCATCAGTGGACAAAATAATTCGCCAGAAACCTGGCTAATCCAGAGCACATAGACCATCAATCCTCAAACACAGCCTAAAAAAGAGACATTCAGAACTCAAGACAGAGTACCTCCCAGGAACCCAAGTGCAGGGAGGCTTCTGATTCCATTTGACACTGGGCAAATGAGTCACACAGACACTGGGTGGACAAGGAAACTTGATACCACAAGCTGGCCAGCCCAGTGCAGCACAAGGCAGGGAATTCCAGAGAACAGGCTTGCCAAGTGTCACGAAACCATGGGTCCTGCATCCCAGCTGGTATCTATAAAATGATTCAACTCAACAGAAGCATTACCATGAGCCTTTGTAGACAGTGGACAAATACTCAGCTTTCCACTAGGCCAAGCAGGCACCTGGACACCAGACTCACCATGTGTCCATGTACCATGAGACCAACAACTCAGACGTCTACTAGGTCAAGCAGGCACCTTGAAGAGCCATTTCACCATGTTCCTTTGAACATGTAGACTAACAAATCTGCTCTCTATTACACCAAGCAGACACCTGGAGAGCAGGTCCATCATGTGCTTTTGGACCTGGAGAGTGATAAGTGAGCTGGCTGGTAAGCTAAGCAGTTACCATGACAGTGGCCTCACCTTGGTCCTTTGGATACTGAGCCCAAGAAAGGAGCTCTGGGCTAGGCCAAGCAGATAACTGGACTTGCATCTCACCGTGTGCCCTTAGACCTGGAATCCAACAACTCAGCTCTTTGCTTGGCCAAGCAGGCACTATGACAGTGAGCTTACCATGTGCCCTTGGACCTGGAGACCAACAACTCAGCTGTCTCATGGGCTAGGCAGGCATGTTCAGTGTGGGCTAACCATGTGCCCTTGGACCTGGAGACCAATAAGAGAGCTCTGGGCTAAGCCAAGCAGACATATAGACATGTGGTTTACCATGTGCCGTAGGACCTTGAGACCAACAACTCATCTCTTTGCCTGGTCAAGGAGGAACCTTGACAAAAGGTTCACCAAGTGCCTTTTGGACCTGGAGGCCAATAACCGAACTGTCTGGTGGGTTAAGCAGGCACCTTGATAGTGGGATAAACCTGTGACATTGGACATTGAGGCCAAGAAAGGAGATCTGTGAAGGAAAAGCAGACATCTAGACAGGAGGAACACCATGTGCACTTGGACCAGGAGACCCGCAACTCAGCTCTTTGATTGGCCAAGTGGACACCTTGGCAACAGGCTTCTCATGGGTCCTTGGATCTGAAGAACGACAACTGAGTTGTGTAATGGGCTACCCTGGCATGTTGACAGTCAGTTTACCGGGTGCCCTTGGACCTGGAGACCAACAATGCACCTCTGTGACAAGCCAAGGAGACAGTTTCACAGTTGGCTCACCATGGGCCCGTGGACGTGGAAGCCACAATATCAGGTCTGTACTAAGCCAAGTAGACACCCAGATAGGGGGCTCAACATGTGCCCTTGGGCCTCAAGACAAACAACTCTTTTCGTAGCTTGGCCAAGGACACACTTTGACACAGGCTTACCATGTGCCCTTGGTCCTGGAGACCAGAAACTGAGCTGTCTGCTAGGTTAAATAGTCTCCTTGGCAGTGGGATAATGATGCACCCTTGGACCCGTAGACCAACAATACAGCTCTGTGACAAGCCAAGCATGAAACTTCACAGTTGGCTCAACATGTGTCCATGGACCTGGAAACCAAAGAATGAGGTCTCTACTAGGCCAAGCAGACACCTAGACAGCTGGCTCACCATGGGACCTAGGACCTCAAAACCAACAACCAGCTCTCTGTTAGGTCAAGCAGACACTTGGATGGCAGGCTTACCATGAGACCTTGGACTTGGCGACCAGTAAAGGAACCCTTAGTTAGGCCAAGCATGTACCATGAGAGTGGGATCACCATGTACCCTTGGATTTGAAACTACATAGCACATTGCTAGGCCAAGAGGGCACCTGGATAGCAGGCTCACGATGTGTTCTTTAATGGCAATAAGAAAGACATAGTTCTGTCCCAGGCCAAGCAGACAAATAGACAGTGGGCTCACCATGCACCCTTCGACCAGGAGACCAAATAATGAGCTGTCTGATATGCCAAGTAGACAGCTGGGCAGCAGGATCACCATGTGCTCTTGAACCTGGAGACAAACTCAGCTGTCTTATATGCCACATAGGCACCTGGTAAGCAGGTGCACCATGGGCTCTTGGACCTCAAAACCAACAACTCAGCTCTGTGCTCAAGCAAATAGGAACATTGATAGCAGTCTTACCATGGGTCCTGCTACCATGGATAGAGTAGACCAAAAAATCAGCTGTGTGCTAGGACAAGTGGGCATGATGAATGTGGGTTCACCATATGCCCTTGGATGTGGAGACCAATAAATGAGCTGACTGATAGGCCTGCCAGGCACCTGGACAGCAATTTCACTGTGTGCCCTTGGACCTGGAGACTAACAGTGCAGCTCAGCACTAAGCCAAGAAGGCAAATGGACAGCAAGTTCAGCATGTTCCTTCCTTCTCCCTTCTTCCTTCTCCCCAGAGTACAGCACACTCAAATACTTGGCTTTCCAGCTGGTGTCAGATTATGAGACCTCCAAACCTGCTCAGCATTGCACCCATTTGTCCGATGCAGCCATGGAGTCCTGGGAGCCTCCAAACTATGAGCCCTCCATCCCAGGACAGCACGGGACTAAGAAGCCACTGGGATACAAATACAAATACAAATACAAATACAAATACAAATACAAATACAAATACAATACAATACGAACTTGCCCCAAAATCTATGGTAGATAGCTTTTCACCTCTGCACATAAGTAAGCATTCGAGTCTCTTCTTACTTTCGATGTCCTTCAGCCTGAGGTCCGTTTGGTCTGCTAACTGTGCAATATTCATTTTGGGGGCATTCTCCTCCTGAGAATAAAACTACACCATGCCCTAGGAGATGAATCAGGCCAGTGGTTTGAAGACATTTATTCAAACTTATGGCATGAAATGAAGAGGGGCGATGGGAGGAAAGTGTGGAGGAGACCCAGGCCATGAACACTGTGGAGTCATTGGCTGAAATCCTTCAGCTGAAGGGGAAGTGTTACATCCTCAAAGGAGAGGTGGAGACCTTAAAGCAAGAAGCCAAGAAGTGCACAGAGAGGCAGGCTTAGCTCCATGAGGTGGAGAGATTCTTCATTCAAATGAAGGTCTTCCTGGATATTTCTGCCTTACACACAGTGCCCAAGTGTTAATGTTTGTGCACCCACCTAATATGGCATAGAACGGTAGTTGGGAAATAGGTCTTCATGTCCCCGATTGATGGTATAGTATGAATTTGAAAAATAGCCAAATAAAACTTTTAAAATAAAAAAATTAAAAAAAAACACAAAAGTATTTCTAAATAACTGATTTACAGAAAACAACCCCTGGGTGATTGTAAAGGGCTGTCTGTCTTAGAGCCACTACTATCCCTTACGATCCATCACATTCTCCTGAGGTTGGGGTCTCCATGGCTCTGAGGATATGTTGGTTAAGGATGCAGAGTTGATATTGAGCATAACCTGCTTGTTCTCAACAACTTGTTCAGACATACTAATCTTTAGAAACAAAGAGGAGGACCAAAGTTCAACACCATTCTGATTGGAAAGAATAAACAATCCATGTGTCTTTTTAAAAGTATTTCTGCATAAAGCATTGGCAGAGAATAATTTTTCAAATTTTTGCTAAATTTGAGGTTGGCCTCTGATGCTATGGTTTCAGACTGAGGCCAGGGAAACAGCTGGTGATTCAGGACAGATTCTTCTGTGATGCAGTCCTTGGAAGAACAAATGTGACAAGACCATGCAAGAAGAGTAGAACAACTCCAGAGGCAGGGTATGATTCCCTGTATCTGGGTGAGTACATTTGGGGTCAGGGCAGAAGGCAGAATAGTATTGAGTGGCCAGGCTGTGGGTTCCATTCTGACCAAAGAAGGACTACAGGAATTTGGGGAGAAATGTGGGATTCACACTGGGTGCTTTAGGTGCATGGGTGTATGCACAGAGTAAGGTGCAGGGGGACAGAGGTGGGAAGAGTTGCACATTAGAGACTCTAGGGTCTGTTTGGGTATGTAGAATGGGGCCACTTCCAGAAGTCAATACTGACCTTCTGATAAATTGGACACTGGGGGTCAGAATGGAGTATGGAGGTGATATTCTTGGATGTCCCCTTCTAGGCTATGGTCCATCTTAGCTGCAAGGATGTGGAGTGCGAGTGTAGGTGTGGTGCACATACCAGTGATCTGGTGTCTACATTTGACTCCAACTGAGATTCTAGGGGAAGTGCCTAGAGCTGTGGCTCCTGGACTGAGCTCAGTAACGAGAGTGTGCTCATAGCACCTGAACATACACAGATGGGAACCATGAGGAAGTTTCCCCTGGGGGTCGAAATGAACTTCAAGGAAACTTGGAAAATGGGAGGCATGCAACCATAAGATGAATGATGTCTGAGCTGATTTGAGGGTGCTGCTTCTAGGAGCCAATATGGAGGCTGGTAGAGTCCAGGTCACTTAAGTGTAAGGAGGACATGGATTGCTTATATGTTCCTAGCACCTAGAAACTCCTATGATTAGCTGCTCAAACCATGCTCACTGTACCAACCGTTCCACAAATATCAGGCCTCTGCATTGACTGGCACCCCAGAGTTGCTCTCCACTTCATTCCCCATTCCTTCATACTGAAAATGAGGGCAACTTTTGAAGGAGGTGATTGTGTGAGCAGGAGGCAGGAGAAGGCTGGTTTGAGGAGGGGATACAAGTGCAGGGAGAGATGCAGTTTAGAGGCAGAATGGAAGAAGGAATGGTAGACAAAGGTCCTTGTCCTGTCCTTTTTTCCCCAAAGCAAAATATCAGCCTTGGGAAGGTAGTGTGAGATGACTCTCCCATATCCAGCCTTTGCTGCCTCTTTGGGCTATAGGGCATCACAGGACAGCATCTGTTAAGTCACAGACCAGAACCAGACCCATCCTGCCTCCTACACTGTTGCTTGACAGCCACACGTTAGGGTTCTGGGGTCTTTAGCGACATTTGGAACTTCCATGACCTGCAGTGGGATTGCTTTACTTAGGGTGAGCTGACAGGTAGAGCCCTACTACATAGAAGAAGGGAGAAAGAGACGTAGACTTACAGATTCACAGAAGCCACAGGTATTTCAGAAGGGTCTTCAAAAAGTTAAACATAGAGCTACCCTATGACACAGCAATTGCACTACTGGGTATTTACAGCAAAGATACAGATGTATTTGAAAGAAGGGTCATCTGTACCCCAACGTTCGTAGCAGTAATGGCCACAACAGCCAAACTGTGGAAAGGGTAAAGCTGCCTTCAACAGACAAATTGATAAAGAAGATGTGGTCCATATACACAATGGAATTATACAATGAAATATTACTGAGCCATCAGAAAGAAGGAATATCCCACTTTTGAAACAACATGGAAGGGACTGGAGGAAACTATGCTGATTATAAGGTGTCAAGCAGAGAAAGTCAATTATATGATTTCACATAGTTGTGGAAAATAAGGAATAACATGGGGCATATTAGAAGAAAGGAACAGGGGAAGGTGGAGGAATTGGAGGGGGAGATGAACCACAAGAGAATGTAAACTCGAAAAAACAGATGGTTTTAGAGGGGATGGGGTTGGGGAGACTGATGAGGCTAGTGGTAGTTATTAAGGAGGACATGTACTGAATGGATGTATATATAACGTATATAACGTTATTATATTTAAACCATGAGTCTAAGAACTCTACGTCAAAAACTAATGATGTACTGTATGGTGACTAACATTACATAATCAAATATTTTTTTTTTTTTAAAGGATCACATACTGAGTAAAAAATCAGGTCTCAACCCATACCAAAATCCCAAGATTTTCCACTGCATTTTTCAGACAATAATTCTTTGAAGCTGGAACCGATCAAAGAGGAATTTTGGAAGGAATTCAAACATTTGGAGATCAAGAGCATCCTGCCAGAGAAAGATTGCATGAACCAGGAAATTAAATAAAAACTTAAACAATTCATTGCAAGTAATGAAAATGAAAACACATTGGTTCAGAACCTATGGGATGCTGAAAAGTTGGTCTTTAGAGGGGATTACATAGCCATCCAAAAAATTAGAAAAATCCCAAATGCACAAGCTAACCTTATAGCTAGAAAAGAACAGCAGCAAATCGAGTTGAAACCAAGCAGGAGAAGAAAAAGAATAAAAATTAGAGCAGAAATCAATGAAATAGAAAATAGTACAGCAGCAGAGCTCACCAACAAAAGTAGAAGATGGTTCTCAGAACAAATTAATCAGATCGATAGACCTCTGGCCACAGGTAGCCAAAAGAAAAGATAAAAGACCTAAGTTAATAAAATCAGGAAGGAAACGGGAGAGATTATGACCAATGCAAAAGAAACAGGGAATTGTTAGGCCACATTATCAGCAACTATATACCAACAAACTAGGTCATCTGGAAGAAATAGATGCATTCCTGGAATCTTGTAATCTACCAAGTTTGAAAGAGGAAGAAATAAACAAACTTAACCACCAATAACCAGAAAGGACATAGAATCAGGAATCAATAACCTCCCCCAAACACAAGAGTCCAGGGCCAGATATCTTCCCAGGAGAATACTACCAAACATTTTTTTAAAGATTTTATTTATTTATTTGACAGAGATCACAAGTAGGCAGATGGGCAGGCAGAGAGAGGGGAGGAAGCAGGCTACCCACTGAGCAGAGAGCCCGATGTAGGGCTTGATCCCAGGACCCTGAGATCATGACCTGAGCTGAAGGCAGAGGTGTAACACACTGAACCACCCAGTTGCCCCGCTCTACCAAATATTTTAAGACTAAATCATCCCTATTCTGCTGAAGCTGATTCCAAAAAATAGAACTGGAAGGAAAACTTCCAAATCATTTTCTGAGACCGAGCATTACCTTGACCCAAAAGCAGACAAAGACTCCATGACAAAGGAGAATTACAGATGAATAACCTTGGTAAACACTAATACCAAATTATTCAACAAGATACAAGCCTGTTGGGTCCCATGGTACATTAAAACGGTTATTCACCATCATCAGGTGAGGCTTATTCCTGGGATGTAAGGGAGGTTCAACATTCACAAATCAATTGATGTGGTTGTCATATAAATAATAAATAAATAAATAAATAAATAAATAAATAAAAATAATAAAAGACAAGGACCATATTATCCTCCCATTTGATGCCGAAAGAGCATTTGGCAAAATACAACATCTTCTCATGATTAAAACTCTTCAAGATATATGGATAGAGGGAACATATCTCATATTATAAAAGCCATCTATGAAGAGCCCACAGAAAATATCATTCTCAGTGGGGAAAAACAGACAGTTCTTCCCTTAAGGTCAGGAACATGACAGGGATGTCCACTCTCACCACCTTTGTTGAACATAACATTAGAAGTCCTAGCCTCAGCATGTGGACAACAATAGCAAATAAACGGATTCAAGTTCTCACAGAAGATGTCAAATCTTCTCTTTTTGCATATGACAATATACTTTATGTGGAAAACCAAAAAGACTTCACTCCTAAATGACTTGAACTCACACAGAAATTCAGAAACGTGTAGGATTCCAAAATCAAAACACAGAAAAATCTTGCTTTTCTATACACTAACAACGTGAATAGAGAAAGACAAATTAAGGCGTCAACTCCATTAACCATAGTACCCAAACCCATAAGATGCCTAGGAATAAACCCAACCAAAGAGGTAAATGATTTCTAATGTATAAACTACAGAACACAGAGGAAGGACATTGAGAAAGATGCAAAGAGATGTAAAAAGATTCCATGCTCCTGGATTGGAAGAATCAACATTGTAAAAATTCATATGCCGTCCAGTGAAATCTACACATTTAATGCAATCCTTATCAAAATACCATCAAAACTTTTCACAGCCCTAAAACAAACAATCCTACAAGTTCTGTGTAGCCAGAAATGATCCTGCATAGCCAAGGGATTGTTGAACAAGAAAACTAAAGCTGAACACATCACAATGCCCAAATTCAATTAGTTTACAAAGCTGTTATCACCAAGACAGCATGGTACTGGCACAAAAACAGACCCATTGCTCAGTGGAACAGAATAGACACTCCAGAAATGGACCCTCATGTCTATGGTCAACTAATCTTTGACAAAGCAGGGAAGAGTACTCAGTGGGAAGAAGACAGTGCCTTCAATAAATGGTGCTGGGAAAATTGGATAGTCACATACATAAGGATGAAACTGGACTTTCTCTTACACTATATGCAAACATAAATTCAAAATGGATGAAATACCTCAATGTGAGACAGGAATCCTTTAAAATCCTAGAGGAGAACTCAGGCAGCAACATCTTTAACCTCAGCCACATCAAATTCTTGCAACACACGTCTCTGAAGACAAGGGAAACAAAAACAAAAATCAACTACTGTTTCTCAAGATAAAAAGCTTCAGCACAGCAAAGGGACCAATCAACAGAACTTCTGATTGGGAAAATATATTTGGAAATGATACATCCAATAAGTGATTAATATCCAAAATATAGAAAGAACTTATACATGAGAGACATAATATCCAAAAACCTAAGGAAATATATGTTTATCTTCTGAATTAACCTTTAAGTCAACTATTCAAACAACTACACAAAGTACCAGAACTCATTATTAAACTTTGTCCTAGGAACATGCTGACCAGTTGATATTTTCACCTTATTCATGTCTGTGGGCCTTCTCAAGTGAATACACACATAAAACACTAGGTATTCTCCTTCATCTATAAAGATGTCCTGAAATCACGATTGTTGTTAAGTTTTTATGGAGTTATCTAAAATGTCAAGGGTAGGGATGAAAGAAAAGTATACATACTGGTTGAAAAATATTCAAAGACGTCTATTCAGAAAAATGAGTTCATTTGTAGGATGGTGGGAGGACCAATGTCAGCTCTCCCAACCAATATGTTTGTTACTATGCAAAATAATAAACAGTATGTGTCTTATGGTATTTTTTTTTATTTATCATTTAAGGTTGAGATATATCTCCAAATGTTTAAGATGATTTTAATTAGAATTAATAAAAGCTATTTTAATAAAGTATTAGAATTGACAGTTGACACATTCATGCATTTAAATAACGGAAATCCAAAGGAAAATTTTATTTGTCAATGTCGATTTAAAGATAAATATGTTCTCTATTTTATACTTTCACATATACATATAATTAAATGTTAAAATGTAAATAAATTACTTACATACTTGTGTGTTAATAAAACCCATAAACCTCTTTCTTAATTTCCATCATAACATGTTAGAATTCTTGAAAGAATTGGTGTTGTACCTTCTAATCTCTTATGAACTTGTAGTAAATGTGGTGGAAGTGATATTTTAATCAATGGGTGATATCTACAACCATCAGTTTCTTTACTCCATTTATGGTAAAGTAAACTAAGGTCGACACTAAATGATACTATATTCATGTGAATGTGATCACTTTAAAGTAATAATATTTCTCTCTGGCAAAATATATAGTAAATAAGAGAAAGCAAATGAATTTGCAAATATGAAACTTTGTCTGAACTAAGACATTTTCAGAATAATAATTGAATTTGAAACAGACATATTATCACTGACTGATACAGCTAACAGGACGTAAATGAAAAGTTCCTGTATGTTAAATTAACTCCTAAGACTATGATCTTTTTTAAAAAGTGGGTATTTGTTTTTTATGTCCTCTTTTTCCCCTTTCATTCTTTTTTTTAAGATTTTTTTTATTAATTTGACTGAGATCACAAGTAGGCAGAGAGGCAGGCAGAGAGAGAGAGAGAGAGAGAGGAGGAAGCAGGCTCCCCGCCGAGCAGAGAGCCCGATGTGGGGCTCGATCCCAGGACCCTGGAATCATGACCCGAGCCTAAGGCGAGGCTTTAACCGACTGAGCCACCCAGGTGCCCCTCCCCTTTCATTCTTTTTTTTTTTTAAGATTTTATTTATTTATTTGACAGAGAGATCACAAGTAGATGGTGAGGCAGGCAGAGAGAGAGAGAGAGAGAGAGAGAGAGAGAGAGGGAAGCAGGCTCCCTGCTGAGCAGAGAGCCCGATGCGGGACTCGATCCCAGGACCCTGAGATCATGACCTGAGCCGAAGGCAGCAGCTTAACCCACTGAGCCACCCAGGCGCCCTCCCCTTTCATTCTTAATCAAGACCTGTAGTGTTGTAATTCTGCCTTACAAAATACCTCCTAAGAACGTTTCTTTAAAAAAAGAAGAAAACAAAAACAAAAAAAGACTTAGCCTCCACCAGTCATTTCTAGTGGTGCATTACTCCTTTTTAAAAATTTTTATTTATTCTCATATTTGTTTTCAGTGTTCCAGAAATCATTGCTTATGCACCACACCCAGTGCCCCATGCAGTATGTGCCCTCCCTAATACCCATCACCAGGCTTACCCAACCACCCCCTCCACTCCCCTCCAAAAACCTCAGATTGATTTCAGAGTCCACAGTCTCTCATGGTTTGTCTCACCATCCAATTTCCCTCAACTCTCTTCTCCTTTCCATCTCCCCATGTCCTCCAGTTATTTGTTATGCTCCACAAATAAGTGAAAGCATATGATCATTGAGTCTCTTTGCTTGACTTATTTCACTCAGCATAATCTCCTCCAGTCCCGTCCATGTTGATACAAAAGTTGAGAATTCATCCTTTCTAATGAAGTCATAATACTCCATAGTGTATATGGACCACATCTTCCTTACCCATTCATCCATTGAAGGGCATCTTGGTTCTTTCCACACTTTGTAGACTGTGGCTATCGCTGTTATGAACATGGGGTACATATGGCCCTTCATTTCACTACATCTCTATCTTTGGTGTAAATACCAGTAGTGCAATTGCAGGGTCATAGTAAAGCTCTATTTTTAATTTCTTAAGGAATCTCCACATTGTTTTCCAAAGCAGCTAAAACAACTTGCATTCCCACCAACAGTGTAAGAGGGTTCACCTTTCTCCACATCCTCTGTAGTACACGTTGCTTATTGTCTTGTTAATTTGGGCAAACCTTACTGGTGTAAGATGGTGTCTCAATGTGATTTTGATTTGAATCTCCCTGATGGCTAGTGTTGATGAACATTTTTTTCATGTGTCTGCTAGCCATTCATATGTATTCATTGCAGAAGCCTCAGTTCATGCCTTCTGCCCATTTTCTGACAGGATTATCTGTTTTGCGTGTGTTGAGTTTGAGGAGTTCTCTATAGACTGTGCATATCCACCTTTTGACTATATTGTCATTTGTGAATATCTTCTCCCATTCCATGGGCTGTCTCTTTGTTTTTTGACTGTTTCGTTTGCTGTGCAGAAGATTTTGATCTTGATGAAGTCCCCAAAATTCACTTTTGCTTTTGTTTCCTTTGCCTTTGGAGACATAACTTGAAAGAAGTTGCTGTGGCTGATGTCGAAGAGGTTACTGCCTATATTCTCCTCTAGGATTCTGATGGATTCCTGCCTCACATTGAGGTCTTTTATCCATTTTGAGTTTATCTTTGTGTATGGCCTAAGAGAATGGTCGAGTTTCATTCGTATACACATACCTGTCCAATTTTCCCAGGACCATTTATTGAAGGGACTGTATTTTTCCACTGGATATTATTTTTCCTGCTCTGTTGAAGATTATTTTAACATAGAGTTGAAGGTCCATATCTGGGCTCTCTACTCTGTTCCACTGGCCTATGAGTCTGTTTTTATGCCAGTACCATGCTGTCTTGGTGATCACAACTTTGCAGTAAACTTGCAATCAGGCAATGTGATGCCCCCCATTTTATTTTCCTTTTTCAACATTTCCTTATCAATTTGGGGTCTCTTCTGGTTCCATAAAAATGTTATAATTGTTTGTTCCAGCTCTTTGAAAAATGCCGGAATTTGGATCAGAATGGCACTGAAAGTATAGATTGCTCTTGGCAGTATAGACATTTTAACAATGTTTATTCCTCCGATCCAAGAGCATGGAATGGTCTTCCATCATTTTGTGTCTTCTTCAATTTCTTTCATGAGTGTTCGGTAGTTGTTCAAGTACAGATCCCTTGCCTCTTTGGTTAGGCTTATTCCCAGGTATCTTATGGTTCTTGGTGCTATAGTAAATGGAATCAATTCTCTAATTTTTCTTTCAGTATTTTCATTGTTAGTGTATAAGAAAGCAACTAATTTCTGTACATTGATTTTGTATCCTGCCACATCACTGAATTGCTGAATGAGTTCTAGTAGTTTGGGGGCGGAGTCTTTTTGGTTTCCCATATAAAATATCATGTCATTTGCGAAGAGAGAGAGTTTGACTTCTTCATTGCCAATTTGTATACCTTCTATTTCTCTTTGTTGTCTGATTGCTGTGGCTAGGACTTCTAATACTATGTTGAACAAGAGTGGTGAGAGTGGGCATCCTTGTTGTGTCCTGATCTCAAAGGGAAGGCTGTCAGATTTTTCCCATTGAGGATGAAATTTGCTGTGGGTTTTTCATAGATAGATTTTATGAAATTGAGGAATGTTCCCTCTATCTCTATACTTTGAAGAGTTTTAATGAGAAACGATGCTGGATTTTGTCAAATGCTTTTTCTGCATCAATTGAGGGGACCATGTAGTTTTTCTCTCTTCTCTTGTTGATCTGTTCTATCACATTGATTGATTTGTGAATGTTGAACCACCATTGCAATCCAGGGATGAATCCCACCTGGTCGTGGTGGATAATCTTTTTAATGTGCTGTTGGATCCTATTAGCTAGGATCTTGTTGAGAATCTTAACATCCATATTCATCACGGATATTGATCTGAAATTCTCCTTTTTGGTGGGTACTTTGCCTTGTTTGGGGATCAGGGTACTGCTGGCTTCAGAAAACCCGTCTGGAAGTTTTCCTTATGCTTCAATTTTTTGAAACAGCTTCAGGAGAGTAGGTAGTATTTCTTCTGTCAATGTTTGGTAGGATTCGCCAGGGATTCATTCAAGTACTGGGCTCTTGTTTTTTGGGAGGTTTTTGACCACTGCTTCAATCTCATTACTATATATCATTCTATTCAGGTTCTCAATCTCTTCCTGGTTCAGTTTTGTAATTTTACAGATTTCCAGGAATGCATCCATTTCATCTAGGTTGCTTAACTTATTGGCATATAACTTTTGATACTAATTTCTGATGGTTATTTCTACTTCTTGTTGTTAGTAGTGATCTTTTCCTTTTCGTTCATAATTTTATTAATTTGGGCATTCTCTCTTTTCTTTTAGATTAGTTTGTCTAATGGTTTATCGATCTTATTGATTCTTTCAAAAAACCAGCTTCTAGTTTCATTGATGCATTCTGCTGTATCTCTAGTTTCTATGTCATTGATCTCTGCTCTAATCTTGATTATTTCCCTTCTTGTTTGTGGAGTTGGCTTAATTTGTTGTTGATTCTCTAGTTCCTTATGGTGTAAATACAGCTGGCATATTCTTGATTTTTTCAATTTTTTTTAGGGAGGCTTGGATGGCTATATATTTCCCCCTTAAAACTGCCTTTGTTTTATCCCATAGGTTTTGGACTGAAGTGTCTTCATTCTCATTGGTTTCCATGAATTCCTTAAGTTCTTCTTTGATTTTCTGGTTGATCCAAGCATTCTTAAACAAGGTGGTCTTCAGCTTCCAGGTGTTTGAGTTCCTTCCAAACTTTTCCTTGTGATTGAGCTCCAGTTTCAAAGCATTGTGATCTGAGAATATACAGGGAATAATCTCAATCTTTTGGTATCACTTGAGCTCTGATCTGTTACCCAGTATGTGGTCTGTTCTGTAGAAAGTTCCATGTGCACTCAAGAGGAATGAGTATTCTGTTGTTTGAGGGAGGATTGTTCTGTGTATATCTACGAAGTCCATCTGGTCCAATGTGTCATTCAATGCTCTTGTTTCTTTATTGATTTTCTGCTTGTATGATCTGTCTATTATTGAGAGAGGTGTGTTAAGATCCCCTACTATTAATGTATTCGTATCAGTACGACTCTTTATCTTGATTAACAGTTGTCTTATGGAGTTGGCTGCTCCCATAATGGGGGCATACATATTTACAACTGTTAGAACTTCTTAGTGGAGAGTACCTTTAAGAATGATGTACTGTACCCGAGGAACTACAGAACACCCATGAAAGAAATTGAAGAAGACACAAAAAGATGGAAGATTATTCCATGCTCTTGGATTGGAAGAATAAACATTGTTAAAATGTCTATACTGCCTAGAGCGATCTATACTTTTAATGCCATTCCGATAAAAATTCCACCGGTATTTTTCAAAGAGCTGGAGTAAATAATCCAAAAATTTGTATGGAATCAGAAGAGACCCCGAATCGATAAGGAAATGGTGAAAACAAAAATGAAACTCGGGACATCACATTACCAGATTCCAAGCTTTAGTACAAGCTGTGATCACCAAGACAGCATGGTACTGGCATAAAAACAGACACATAGGCCAGTGGAACAGAGTAAAGAGCCCAGATATGGACCCTCAACTCTATGGACAAATAATATTTGACAAAACAGGAAAAAATATCCAGTCAAAAAAAGACAGTCTCTTCAATAAATGGCGCTGGGGAAATTGGAAAGCTATATGTAGAAGAATGAAACTCGACCAACCTCTTACACCGTACACAAAGATAAACTCAAAATGGATAAAATACCTCAACATGAGGCAGGAATCCATCAGAATTCTAGAGGAGAACATAGGCAGTAACCACTTCAATATCAGCCACAGCAACTTCTTTCAAGATATGTCTCCAAAGGCATAGATGAACTTTTGGGACTTCATCAAGATCAAAAGCTTCTGCACAGCAATGGAAACAGTCAACAAAATAAAGAGGCAACCCACGGAATGGGAGAAGATATTTGCAAATGACAGTGCAGACAAAAGGTTGATATCCAGGATCTATAAAGAACTCCTCAAACTCAACACACACAAAACAGACAATCATATCAAAAAATGGGCAAGGGCACCTGGGTGGCTCAGTGGGTTAAAGCCTCTGCCTTCGGCTCAGATCATGGTCCCAGGGTCCTGGGATCGAGCCCCACATCGGGCTCTGTGCTCTGCAGGGAGCCTGCTTCCCCCTCTCTCTCTATCTGTCTGCCTCTCTGCCTACTTGTGATCTCTGTCTGTCAAATAAATAAAATCTTTAAAAAATGGGCAGAAGATATGAACATACACTTCTCCAATGAAAACACACAAATGGCTATCAGACACGTGAAAAAATGGTCATCATCACTAGCAATCAGGGATATTCAAATTAAAACCACATTGACATACCACCTTACACCACTTAGAATAGCCAAAATTAGCAAGACAGGAAACAACTTGTGTTGGAGAGGATGTGGAGAAAGGGGAACCCTCTTACACTGTTGGTGGGAATGCAAGTGGGTGCAGCCGCTTTGGAAAACATTGTGGAGATTCCTCAATAAATTAAAAATAGAGCTTTACTATGACCCTGCAATTGCACTACTGGGTATTTACCCCAAAGATACAGATGTAGTGAAAAGAAGGGCCATCTGTACCCCAATGTTTATAGCAGCAATGGCCACAGTCGCCAAACTGTGGAAAGAACCAAGATGCCCTTCAATGGCCGAATGGATAAGGAAGATGTGGTCCATATACACTATGAAGTACTATGCCTCCATTAGAAAGGATGAATACCCAACTTTTGTAGCAACATGGATGGGACTGGGAGAGATTATGCTGAGTGAAATAAGTCAAGCAGACAGAGTCAATTATCATATGGTTTCACTTATTTGTGGAACATAACATATAGCATGGAGGCAATGGGAGATGGAGAGGAGAAGGGAGTTGAGGGAAATTGAAAGGGGAGTTGAACCATGAGAGATTATGGACTCTAAAAAACAATCTGAGGTTTTTGAAGGGAGTGGTGAGAGGTTGGGGGAACCAGGTGTTGGGTATTAGAGAGGGCACGGATTGCATGGAGCACTGGGTGTGGTGCAAAAATAATGAATACTGTTACGCTGAAAAGAAATAAAAAATAGGTTGAACAATAAAAAAAGTAGAATGATGTAGTGTTCTTCTGTATCTCTGACTACAGTCTGTAGTTTAAAATCTAATTTATCTGATATGAGAATCGCTACCCCAGCATTCTTTTGAGGCCCACTGGCATGAAAGATGCTTCTCCATTCCTTCACTTGCAGTCTGGATGTATCCTTAGGTTTAAAATGGGTCTCTTGTAGACAACATGTAGATGGGTCCTGTCGTTTATCCAATCTGCAACCCTGTGCCATTTTATGGGTGAAGTTAGGCCATTCACGTTGAGAGTGATTATTGAGAGATACTTTTTTATTGATATTGTGTTACCTGTGAAGTCTTTGTTTCTATAGCTTGTCTCCATAAAATTCTGTTCAGTGATATTCTTGTTTTTTTTTTTCCTCTTTTATAGTACCCCCTTTAATATTTCTTGTAGTGCCAGCTTGGTGGTCACATACTTTTTTTGAAACTTGCCAGTGATTGAAGCTCTTTATCTCTTCCATCCATTTTGAATGTAAGTCTTGCTGGATAAAGTAATCTTGGCAGCTTGTTCTTCTTATTTAGTGCCCTGAATACATCTTGCTAGCCCTTTCTGGCTTGCCAGGTTTCTGTGGACAGGTCTGATGTTATTCTGATGGGCTTTCCTCTGTACATAAGGAATCTCTTCCCCCTAGCTGCTTTCAATAACTCCTGTCTATAATTATGATTCATCAGTTTCACAAGCAAGGGTTTTGAGGTCTTTCTTTATTCTATAATCTTGGGGGGAGACCCTTCTACCTCTAATAAATGAATGCTGGCTCCATTCGGGAGATTGGGAAAGTTTTCATGGAGAATTTGTTCAACTATATCCCCTAGTCTTCTTTCTTTCTCCCATGGATTCCAATAATTCTGACGTTGGAATGTTTCATGGCATCATTTATTTCCCTAATTCTGTTTTCATGGCTTCTAAGCTGCTTGTTCAAGACTTCCCTGATCCTTTTTTTTTTTTCTATCAGTCCTCTAGATCACTAATCCTATCTTCTTCCTCAATGACCCTAGCTGTTAGATAATTTAGATTAGATTGGAACTCATTGAGAGCATTTTTAACATCATCCCTGGTGGCTTTCACTTCTGACCTAATGAATTAATTTTGTCATCAATGGTTTTCTCCAACCTAGCCATTGCCTGGATAATTATTAGCCCAAATTCCCTTTCCCACATACTGTTTATGTCCATATCCAATAGCTCGGATGGAGAGGGCACAGTCTCTGAATTTTTCCTCTGTTGGGCATTCCTCCTCCTAGTATTTTTGTGAGACTTGGCTGAAGGGATGCATAACTGAATGTATCAACTGTGGTGCAGGCAATGTGCACTGTGGAATACTTCTGAGCTCTAGGGTGTCCCCACCAAAAAGAAGGAAAAAAGAAAAAGCAAGAGAGAGATACAGGAAAAAAGTGAAAAAAAAAAAAAAAAAGAAAGTGAAGACCCAGCCTGAATGGGCCCCAAAGGTAAGATTTTAAAAGTATACAAACAGAAATAGACAAACAAACAAAAAAAATGACAAGAGAAAAAAAAAAAGCGCAGCCAAAATGACCCCAAGTATAAGATTTATATACTACCAGAGCAAAAACAAATACACAGAAACAGTGACAGAAGATAAAGATAGGAGGGCGGTTATAAATTCTCTTTATCTTTAACAAAGATATATCTTGATATCTTTATTAAAGGAATCAACTTTCCTGAGATAAAGGGGGATTAAGCTGGTTTATATATAGGGGTAGCATTGGTTGTGGAAAGGGGATTACCTTGAAGCATATCTCTATATGAATATTAAAAAATAAATAAATAAAACAAAAAATAGGAAAAAATAAGAAAAACACAGGTAATGTTTCAAAAATGTTCAATTTAAGAGGTTATAATGGAATTTGTTGTACTGAACCTCTCATTGTGATGGTAAATAGGTTCAAAATATAAAAAAAAAAAAGAAAAGAATGAGAATAGTAGGTACAAATTAAAAATGAAAGTTCTATCTATGAAGTAGTGGTGTTTGTCCTCTTGATTTTGTTTTATTTTTGTTTTTCTTTTTGGCCGGCTTTCTGATGGAGGTTCTTGCCCCTTGATTTTTCTGTCAGTCTTGCTAGAGTTGAGTTCTCCTAACCCCTATCAAGGGTCTGGGCTCTGAAGAAACAGGTTTTTCAGGCTTTTGTTCTCTGGAGGGTTTTTTGTTTTTGTTTTTGTTTTTGTTTTGATTTTCTTTTCTCTCTTTGGCAGCTTTTGGTTGTTCTTTGGAGGGTTAGAGGAAAGCAAACTGCACCCAGACCTCCATCTCAGAAAGAAGCCTCAGTCTGTCCCCTCTGGGTGCTCCAGAGCACATAAATTTCCCCTCTACTACCTTAGGGCACATCCCCACCCATGGTCTCAGGGCCAGAGGAACTCCTGCTTTTACCCAAAACCACGAGAAGTACTAGTCCAGAGAGCTGGCTTCTAGCAGCTGCCTCCACTGCTGCTGCCTGGGCAGGCCCAGACCTCCAGAGAGGTCCCAAGCAGAGATAGCACACTGAGATTTCCACTCTGGTCCGAGCTGGGCATGTTCAGACTCTCTGAGTCCTAAAGAGCACTGGCTAGTGCCTTTACAAACCTCTCTTAGGGGACGGGTTTTTGTTACTGGACCTACTGTTTGCGCATGCAGAGTGCAAAAGGCTATGGTTCTAAAGAGCGCCAGCTGGCATCCACAACAGACTTTCTCATGTGCACAACCACCCACATGCTCTCCCGCATGCCAGCAGCTAAGGGACCAAGGCCTGGCTTCTTTGCTACACTCTCTCTTGCTCAGCACCAGCAGTGGCCATCTTGGGTCCCTGGTCTTAAGCCCCTGTCCCTAACTGCCCGATTCCACCAATTTTTCTTTAAGACCTTTTCATCTTTTTGAGTGCTTGCAACCAGATTCCAAGTTAATCCTGGTCCCCAATCACAGGCCACTCTCATATAGGGGTATTAGTTTATAATGGATCACTTCTGGAGGCTCCCTCCATCTTTTGTTTGTCTCCCAATATCAGTCAGATATTCCCACTCCACTTTACCTGTCCACTGGCATCTAATGCCCCCTTAGAGATCCAGAGGTGTATAATTCTAATCTAAGGCTGATTTCATGGAGATCAGAGTTCTTTGGTAGATTATCAGCTCACTTTATTGGACCTGTTGAAACAGCACCTCCTACTTCTCTGCCATCTTGTCTCCACGAGATAAGAGACAGAATCCTCAAGCAGACTCTACCCTATGTGCGCAGACTGATGAGGGGCTCGATCTCAGTATGCTGAGATCATGACCTGACCAAAGCCATGACTCTTGGGATTCAGCCAAGGAACCATGCAGTCACATGACTATTTTAATGTCTGTGGGCCCTCTTGTTACACCTCTTGCCATAATTCACTGGGATCTCAGGGGATTGGTCCGTCTTTCAACACCTAAACTCCTGGGGGGCTATAGTTCTGTCTTGTGGCTCCTCTGTTTCACGTACAGGAAAAAAAAAAAAAGTCTCACCAATGAAGAATTTTGAGACCCACGTGCTATGGACAAATGGGGCCAACCTGATAGAGAAGCAAACGGCTCATCAGGTGCAAGTCCTAGGAGACGTCAGCTATGTTGACATATTCCTGGGTTCATACTAAGCCTTTGCCACCTCCCAAGAGGTACTGGGCCTCCTGTTTTCAAGGTGAGCACCCTGCCCTTAACTGCCAAGTGGGATTTGGCTACGGCCTCATTGTGAGTTTGGTAATGTCCCAAAACTTCCCAAGCCTCGGTTTTCTCCTCTGACTGGGGCAGAGTTATTTTAAGGGCTCAGTGGGGTTGTTAAGGGAAAGTTCAGATGGCTTCCTGGGACTGTGCAATGGTCTGCAAGACAGCCTGCTTTTGTACTCATTTAACATTGTTCTCCTTGTCATGATGAATCCACTGCCCTATGTCTCACTATCATCATGGTCTTGATCCAGGCTGTTTGGCCTTTTAAAAGGAGATATGAGACTCTATCTGGGGTCTGTGCCTGGGAGAAATCAAAGCAGGGGTAAGCAGTGGGCCCAGGTAGACTCAGATATCTGTGATGGGCTGGGGAGGGCCTTTTCATTTAGCAAGCATTCAGGAAGCCCCACTCAGCACAGGATCTCCTCTAGGAGCCGATGGTGAACCCTGCACAGAGCAGACAGCACCCCAGTGTTCCAGACTAGTCAGAAGTAAGACAGTGACACTGGACACAATGACAGGTAGCATCCACAGGACATTTCATGTGATGCTCCCTGGCCTCCTCTAGATATGCTTGCATTTTCTCCAGTTATGATGAGGTTGGCAGAGTGCAAGAGCAGCGGCATATGTGAGTGAGCTTCAGCTAATGTGGGAGGACCTCCCCCCTCCCACAGGGCAGCCAGGGGACTGTGAGTTGGAGGGACTATTGGACCCTCATCCCACACATTTGTGATTCCTCCCTAAGGGTAAAGGTCTGAGACTTTCTTCTGGATAAAAGAAACGTCCCAGGGGAGCTGTGGGTGTGGGCATTTTGACAGAGCAGATAGGGCTTGGGACAGCTTTAGCCCCTAAAAGAGTCATTCAGAACCCAGCCCACTCGCAGTCCTGAATCTCTTTCAATCCTAGGACCCAGAACAGAGACTGTGGGAACCATCACACTCAACAATCTGTTAGAACCTGAACACTGGGTACTCACAGGGTGCTCAGGAGGCCCAGTGAGTGCTCAGGGTCCAAACATTGCACACGCTGTGGGAGATTAGTGTCAGTGGAAGGAGACCCACTCATGGAACCTAGTGAAAGAAACAGCAGTTGGGCACATGAGGTAATGCTTGAGGTATTGGAAGGGTACTGGGAATGCCTGGCTAGAGACAGAGTCCCTTTGTTCCCTCCTTGGTTGGATCCTCACAGAGCAGTGGTGTGAGCAGTGAGGATAATTCAGAGGCCAGACACCACCCCTCGCTGGGCACATGCCGTTGAATTCAAGTGGCAAGTGGGCAAGGAGACAGACTGAGGAGTATGTCCAACTCCCCTGGGAAGGACAAATGTGCTCACACCACTGATCAAGAACTCACACTCATAACGGAATTTTGCCAACCTGTTGCCTGTGATCAGGTCTATTTCAGGCATGACTGCCAGATAACAAGTGGACAAGGACTAGGACTGGTCTCTGACAGGACCTGGAAGCCCAGGGACCCAGGTTCGCAAAGGGGTTCCCTGGGATATTGGTTTGGGAGGGTGCCATGTCCTCTGACTCCTCTGCCCAACTGTCTATTCCCAGGGCCATCTCATCCATCTTGACCACATTGCTAGAATAATAGCTTGAGGATTTTGTCCAGTCCCCAGAATTTCCCAGCCTGAATATGCTGCTGGTATACCTGGGACTCAATATGCCAGGCTCAGATTTGGAGCATGGGGCCCAGCTTCTGCTCTTACAGCTGCAACATCTTGAGCCCACAGAGCCAGAGTTTGGCAGTCAGAAGGGCTAGGCTGACTGATGTGTGCCTGTGGAGGCGACTGGGTGGGCCACACTAAGCAAGCCTGCATAGAGCGCAGTTGAGCCGAGAGGAGTGAGTAGTCTCAGATCCCTGTCCCCATGGTCTTTAGTCAGAGAGATCTCCCAGGGATTGATTCTTGGACACAGCCAGGATGGGATGGTGGGAAAAGTTTCCTTTATTTAGAAGGTACATGGGAAGTCAATCATGCTAATGATACTGTCTTTTCATTGAGCCATAACACTAGGCCCAGAGCAGGATCCTGAGCCCCCTCAGGAACTTGGCCCAGCTCCCAATGTGGCACCCGCTGTATCATCAGAGACAAAGCTGGCCCACTCCATCCGTGGTGTTGGAGCTCACCCCTCAGCAAGAACAGTGGTACCATCTCCCCTGTTGGGTCCAGTGCAGTTGGTAGTCAGGGCTCTAATTCACTCTCCTGAGATGGAAGAGCTATCAGCCCCTTTGCCAAACCCGGTGGTCCAGCAGGGTGCTTCCCTTCTCATTGGGTTCCTGAAGGGCTCAATCCAGCAGTGGTCTCAGTGGAATAACCAGCCTCAACCACCAAGCAGCAGCTCATACTGGCTGGAACCCCATGGATGTATTCCCCTTCCCTATATTTACCCTCCATGTAATTTTTGTGTTTTGTATACAGCTGCATAATGGCTTAATAGATTTTGTACATTAAATGAAACAGAATTTGAGTCTACATAGAAGTTTACTCTGATCCTTTTCAATGGTATATTGAAGTGCCTTTAAGTACATTAAGAGTGTTGCACAACCATTGACTTGTAGAATATTTCCATCACAGAGAAACCTGGGCTACTTATTACTGCTCATTCCCCCACCTCAATCCCTGCAACCACTGCTCTTCACTCTGTCTCTGGTATTTTACTTCCTTTTGGATTTTCATGTGCCTGGAAACCTACAATATGGCCTTCTCTCTCTGGCTACAGAACATAAGAAAGATGCGTAATTTTTTTCAATGTTTTATAAAAATAAAATTTTATGGGGCGCCTGGGTGGCTCAGTGGGTTAAAGCCTCTGCCTTCAGCTTAGGTCATGATCTCAGGGTCCTTGAATCAAGCCCCACATCGGGCTTTCTGCTCAGCAGAGAGCCTGCTTCCCTCTCTCTCTCTCTCTGCCTATTTGTGATCTCTGTCTGTCAAATAAATAAATAAAATATTAAAAAAATAAAATTTTATTACAAAAGAATGTTTCTGAAGGAAGAATCATCATGGTAAGCCCTCAAAGAACTACTCTCATTATCTGGGGTAGTGTTTCCTTTCATAAAGACACCTTAAATGGTAGAAAACGGGGAAATGTCTGATTCCATATGACAACTTTAAATTCTTTTATTTTCCTGCATAGACCACATTTAAACTATTTTTTGTGCTTTTTATAATAAATATTAAAATCACAATTAAGGGGCGCCTGGGTGGCTCAGTGGGTTAAGCCACTGCCTTCAGCTCAGGTCATGATCCCAGGTCCTGGGTTCAAGCCCCACATCGTGCTTTCTGCTCAGCAGGGAGCCTGCTTCCTCCTCTTTCTCTGCCTGCCTCTCTGCCTACTTGTGATTTCTCTCTGTCAAATAAATAAATAAAATCTTTAAAAAAATCACAATTGAATCTTCCCATTCATTACTTACAAATCAGTAATAGAGTAAATTGTTCTTTAGGCTTTAGCCAGATTGTGTTTATGTAGTAAAATAATGCTTTAAATATGAAGGGGGAAAAAAGGAGCATTCCTTCTCCAATAAATAATGGCCCATAATGGATGGTGTCCCGATTCCATGATTTTCCCTCTGGGGTGTGTGTGTGTGTGTGTGTGTGTGTGTGTGTGTATAACACTGAGTGAGGCAGGGAGAGTTCTCAGATGGGCTCTTGTTCTACCTAATGTTCCTACAGTAGACAGGCACTGTTGCTGTGGTCCCCTTGGGCATTCTCAGTGACAGCCCTCAAAGCCCCATCTTTGAACAACTGATCTATTTCCAATTATTTCACTCTCATGGTTTATGTGTTAATTACATCTGTGCCATAAATCTGTTTCTTTCTGTCTGATTACTAGAAGCTTCACCACCTGAACGCCTTTAGTTCAGGGAGGTTCCCCTTGTGCTAATGGTGTCAGAGGTGCATAACAACCCATTGAGTAAGAAGACCTGTGGTGCATGGACTCTGGGCTGACAGACCACATGAAGGAGCTCAGTCTCCATCTGAAGATCCACTCAGCACTGTCATGTGGGGAAATCTACGCTAACATGTTAACAGAATTTGGAGAGTTATTTGGTAATTCAGCATAACATAATATACCTACAACATGTTGAAATCACCAAGTAAATTTCAATAGCTATCAGCTTAAAACCTAGAGAAAATGACCAAAGAAGCACGTGGCTTCCTCAATCAGTAGGGCATGGGGTAATTGATCTCAGGGTCACAAGTTTGAGTCCCCCATGGAACACAGAGTTGATGTAGGAAACAAAAGAAAACAACAGGAGTTACACATGGCCAAATCAGCTGGGCTTGAACAATAGAGCTGGCGGGTGGTGGGCTGGATCCTCTCTCCTGTTCCTTCAGGCACTGGGCCCTGAGCACTCAGGTGGTACCAGCACTTTTCAGGCAACCAGTTTCTCCCTCGAGGAGCTCTGGGTCTAGAGGTGCAGATGGACAAACATGAACTGAAAAAGTGAATGAAAAGAGCAATTTCTCCATAAGAAAAGAGCAAGGGACTACAACTGGGTCCTGAGCTCCAACAGGTGATGGGTCCTTCAAGGCCTTGTTGAGATGATATTGAGATTTCCTGTGGCAGGAAGAGAAGGAGACATCCCTGCACAAATCTGAGTGTATTTAGCCCAACAGTGGGTCCACGGTGCAGAAGATTGGAAACAGAACATGATGTTCCCAGAGTGGGGGTTATAAAGGAGGTCAGGGTGATTGGAGGAAGCTGAAGTGGGGAGCAGAGAGGAAAGGGAGGAGGACCACGACCTGGGGTAGGTGGACAGTATCAGTACCCTGCTCTTAGTGCTGTGTGACAATATTAACCCACACTCGGTGGCTTAAACAAGAAAGACTGTCTCACAGTCTCACAGGAGACTATAAGTACAGCCATTTAGCAGTGCTCACTAGGGGGTCCTGGCAGAACCCCTCAGTTTTTTGGGGCTATTTCCAACACCAATGCAGGACCTGCTTCACTGAGAACCTGAGCTTATTTAGGGGTGTTGGCAGGATTCAGTCCATCTCAAAAGACCTGAGTCCTTCTGTCTGTTGTTGGTTCTCATTGCTAGGGCAAATGCTCATGCATGTGTCAGGGCTCAACATAGGGGCTTGTACTCCAAGGTGAGGATCTGAGAGAGAACACAGGTCAGAGACAGCATGGGGATGGGCAATGAGATTTGAGAACTAAATCTCAGATGGAGCTTTTTCGTCAGGTGGCCATATTCTGTGGAATGGATGGAATATCTAAGTCCAGACCACATTCCAAGAGACAGGGTTAGAAAGATATTTAAACCGGATATGGGTTTTCAGGGAACCACTGGGAGAAGGTGAAGACCCCTGCAGGCTTAGTGCCTTGCCAATAATCACATATGGGAAGAAAGCTGAAGCAGGCATGAACCCAGCTCTTTGTGAGTGTCCTCAAATTTGGGGCCCTGGATGCATCCATCCAATCACTTGAGGGCTCTGGAAAAAGTTTTGTGGAAGGCAGGGGCTAGAGATATGGAGAAGATTTCAGGGTGAGGGTAAGCATTGATATCATAGACAGGAGGCATTCCAGCAAGATCTTGTCTGAGGGGGAGCCCAGGTTATATCAACCCACTGAATGGACACCTATCCACATGACACCCATTGGAAAGGAGGTAATAGCTCTCAGCACAGGATATGCAGTCTCTAGTGGTAAGGGTGGATTCTGACCATCAAGGCTAAGTCTTCAATCCCATTTTTTAAGATTTGCTTTGCAAATTAGAAAGCCTAAGTTCTTGGGAAACTTTGGCCAACCTCTCAGTAGATGGGGCTGTCACCATCTGGAACTCCAGAATGTGAGCAGACATGAACAGATGTGTGCCCACAAAAACGATAGTGAACACACACACACACACACACACACACACACACACACACACAACCCATTAGGGACTGTAGAGTGGGATATAATGAGTTGCAGAGTAAGACAAAGTGAGAAGAGGAGGAAAATGTGCTGGGAGTTATCTCCTACATGTGACACCATTCCTACAAAATCATAGACATTATTCCACATATGTCTGTGGACATCTGGATGAAGTCCATGTTAGAATCATCTTTATTGTACATTCAAGATGCAGACCACCTCCAACAGGGATAATGGCTTATCCAGGGACACAAACAGGTAAGAGTAGAGATTTGTGTCTGAAGCCAGGTGGGTCCTGGCTGCGCTCATCCCTTCCTTGGGGATCAGTGGAGAGGGGTGTGTTGGTGTCCCTGTGTACAGATGTGGCCTTGTATGCAGAAAGGAGATGAGAAGATGAGGGCCCTGAGCACTGTTTGTGTAGGTGATAATCCAAAGGAGACTTGGGTAGGTGATCTCAAGAAGTGACGTCACTTTCCTTGACCACAAACTCCAACAGGATTTGGAACCCCTCAACCAGGCGCCCACATTCTAGTGTAGTCAAGTTCCAGAGTTACATGGATGGAGACATCTGATATGGAAAGATATCTCTGGCTGCTTGCCTACTTCCTGGGGATCTGGCTTCCAAAAACCCCAGGGAATGGCTTTCTCAAATACTGCAGACATTTGCCCAAACCTCGTTCCCAATGACTCAGAGCATTTGGTAGGACTTCCATAAAGTGATTCGAGAGCAGGTTTCTGGATAAGGGTGCCTGAAAACATGTAGGGTTAGGATTAGGGCCTTGGTGCTTGGCAGGTCTGATCTGCTGGCTCCTAGGCCAGCTGTCCCAGTGGCTGATTGGAGGACAGGACTCAGGTTGTCTCAGACTGTGCATTACTGTCCAGTGCGGCGTACAAATGTGGGAAGGCATCAGGGGTCACACAGGTTCTCCCTAATCCAGGGTATTATGCAGTTCCATAGGGCATGGTTTCCTTCTGGAGAGCAGGGAGAGTCCTGTTGTGTGGCTCTGGAGTCCCCAAACTGGAGGGCTTATGTTCCAGGACTCAGGGGACAGAAGTCTGAAAACCCAAGCTAAGTTTATGAATAGGGTCTATATCATGGACCACCGATCTACACAGGCTGACAGGAGGTACTCAGATTCTGAAGTTAGGGCGAGGGTCAGGCATTCGCTCAGACAAAATTTGTGACCACTAAGGCCGCTGTATGTTGAGGTGGGCTCCTGAGGACATGGAGGTTTCTCCTGCTCTGGGGGTTTTGCACAGTTCCAAAGAGCAAGGTTTCATCCTTGGGGAGAGGTGGAGTCTTGCTGTATGACACTAGGGTCTCCCATATGGAGGGAATCAAGTGCATGGCTCTGGGTATAGATGCCTGAAAACTCAACCTAGGGCTAGAGTTAGGGCGTAGGGGCATGGCAGGTCCGATCTGATGACTCTGGCACCAGCTACATAGGTGGCTGACTGCAGGAAGGGTCTCAGACTGAGGGACTGAATGTATATTACTGTCCAGTGTCAGCTTCCGCAATGAGGGGCTGGGGCTTTGGGCTCGTGCAGCTTCTTCCTAATGTGTGGGTTTTGTGCAGCTCCATAAAGCGTGTTTTCCTTCTGGGGAGCAGGCATCGTCCTGTGGTGTGCTCCAGTGTTCCCTATCTGGAGGGCTTGTGAACCAGGACTCTGAGGACAGAAGTCTGAATACCCAAGCTAGAGTTAGTGTTTGGGACTAGGGCATTACAGGCCAAATAAGTAGACACTGAGGTGAGCTCCCTGAAATCTCAGGTTAAGGGGAGTGTCAGGCAGTCACTCAGGCTGGAGTTTGTGTCCATGAGATCCACCTGACGTGGGAGTGGCTGCAAGGGACTATGGAGTTTTCTCCCACACTGGGGCTCTTGCTCAGATCCAAATAGCTTGTTCTATTCTGGGGGATAGGTGGTGTCTTGTTTTATGGCTAAGGGTTCCACCATATGGAGGGATTTGAGAGCAGGGCTCCGAGTATGGATGCCTGAAAACACACTAGTTTTAAGATTAGGTCCTTTCTTTTTGGAGCTATGGAAAACCCTCAGAAATGGAAGAAATCTGTTTTGCCCCTGAGGCCAAGCCCACTTTTGCAGGACGCCATGGATACATTCAGCCATTGTGACCCTTAGCTTGAGCCCAATTTTGAACATATCTGCAAGGGTAACTCAGCCCAGAACCAAGTATAAGGCCTACCATGCCACTAGGACCTAATCCTAACCCTCTGTTGGTTTTTCAGGCATCAATACCCGGAACGCTGCTCTCGAATGCCTCGATATCGGGGACCCCTGAGCCATAAAGTAGGACACCACCTACAGCCCAGAATAAACCAAGGGATTTAGAACTGAAAAACCCCAGAGGAGGAGGAAACTCCATGCCACCATGAGGCCACCTATGAGTTCAGTGGAACTCATGGACACAAACTCCAGCCTGTGCTACATCCTGATACTCGCCTTCACCTCAGATCCTGGGGAGCTTGCCTCAGCATCTGTAGACTGGGCCTACCACACCCTAGGCCCTAACCCTAACCCTAGCTTGGGTTCTCAGACTTCCATCCTCAAAGTGATGGTCCACAAGCCCTCCAGGTATGGAACACTGAGCCACACCACAAAACTGTGCCTGTCCTCCAGAAGGAAAATGTGCCTTATTGAGCTCCATGCAACCCCCCTATTAGGAGAAAGCTGCACGAAACTCTAAAGCCAGCCCATTGATGGAAGCCGACCTTGGACACTAATACACATTCTGCCTTCAGCAAGAGCACTGACCTCCAGTCAGCCACCTAGTAGCTGGCACCAGTGGAAATACTGCAGAATTTCCATGCCCTTAGGTCCTAGCACAAACACTAGCTTGAGTTTTCATGCATACATACCCAGTACCCTGCTCTCAAATCACTCCATATGGGGGACCCTAGAGCCATACACAGGACGCGACCTCTCCCCCTGAAGGAAACCATATTATTTGGAGCTTTACAAAACCCCCAGAACAGGAGAAAACTCCATGGCCCAAGAGGCCACACACACAACATACCACAGCCCTCGTGGACACAAATTCTAGTCTGAATGAATGCCTGACACTCGCCCTCACTTCAGAATCTGGTACCTCACCTCAGCATCTGCAGATCGGTGATCCATGCCCTAGACACTAACCAGAAACCTGGCTTTGGTTTCAGACTTCCATCCCGTGTCCTGGAACACAAGTTCTCCAGATTGGGGACTCCGTTGCCACACCAGGACTCTCCCTGCCCTCCAGATTGAAATCGTGCCCAATGGAGCTGCACAAAACACCTATATTATGAGAAAAATGTTCCGCCCCCAATGGCACCCACTTGCATATGACACCCTGGATACCAATGCACTGTGTGACACACCTGAGGTCCATCCTCCAAGAAGCCACCAAGACAGCTGTCCCAGAGACAGGAGATCGGACCTGCTATGCCCCTAGGCCCTTATGCTAAGTCTAGTTTGGGTTATCAGGCATTAATACCCAGAATTCTTCTCTTGAATCCCTCCTTGACCCCATGAGGCTAAACCTACATTCAGGAGATCTTATCAGCAGAGACTCCAATCAGGCATCAAGGCAGCTAGAGCCAGAGGCAGCCGAATGCACCTGCCATGCCCCTAGGCCAAAATCCTAACACTAGATTGAGTTTTCAGGCATCCATACACAGAGCCCTTCTCTGGAATCCCTCCACATAGGGGATCCCTGATCCATAAAACAAATCTCTTCCTTTCCCCCAGAGGAAACATTGCTTATTGGAGCTATATAAAACCATTAGAGATGGAAGATATCAGCTTTGCCCCTGAGGCCACGTCCACTTTTGCAGGCCGCCATGGACACAATCACCCATTGTGACCCTTAACCTGAGCCGCATTTTGAACACAGCCCCAAGGATACCTCGAGCAGAGACCGGGTATAAGGCCTGCCATGCCACTAGGACCTAATCCTAACTCTCAGCTGGGTTTTCAGGCATCAATACCCAAACCAATGTTCTCGAATTCCTCGATATGGGAGACCCGTGAGCCATAAAACCAAACATATCCTGTCCTCAGAGAAAACCTTGCTATTTGGAGCTGTGTCAAATCCTCGGGTTTGGAAAATCATGAATGGTCCCTGAGACCTCCGCAATTTCTTAGGTTGCTCTGGACAAAAGTGCACACTTTGACACACCCTAAGCACCTACCTCCAATCAGAAGCCAAGGTAAATGGCCCAGGGTCAGAAGATTGAACCTGGCATGCCCCTAGGCACTAATCTGACCCTACCTTAGATTTTCAGGCATCCGTCCCCATTGGCCTGTTCTTGAATACCAACATACAGGCGTCCATGAGCCACAAAACAGAATACTTCCTGTCCCTAGAAGGATAACTTGCTCTTTTAAACTGTGTCAAACCCTCAGGGTAGGAGAATCGTGAATGGCCTATGACCAACCACCATATTCCAAGGTCTCCCTGGACATAAACCCGCATTGTGACCCATCAGCATGAGAATCCATTTCAACTCACACCCTGGGTAGTTTTCCCCAGAGCAAGCAGAAGAACCTGCCATATTCAGAGGCTGCAATGGTAACTCAAGGTGGGTGTCCAAGCATCCATATGTAGAGCCCTGCTATCGAAACTTTCCATATGAGGGGCCCTGGAGCAATCAAAGAGGACTCCCCCTCTCCCTTAGAAGGAAACTATAGTGTTTGGTTCAGCTCACAATGCCCAGTGTGGGAAAACCTCCAAGTCCTCAACAGGCCACCACTCAATTAGTTGGCCATCATGGAAACAAATTCCAGCGTGAGCAAGCATCTGACATATTGGACTTTACGTCAGATGATGGAGATCTCAATTCAACCCTTGCACATTGGGACTGCCATGTTCTAGGCCTTCAACATAACCCTAGTTGTGTATTTAGACATCTGTCTTCACGCTCCTGGCCCACAAGTCCTCCAGATTGGGAATTCTGGAGGAAAAACGCAGCACTATGGCTACACAACGGAAAGAAAAAGTGCCCTATGAAACTGCCCAAAAACCTAAATGAAATTCCACCTGCAAGGGCCTTCAGGGAAACCAAATTTCATAAGCTACCTTTTCCACAAATGCTCTGACTCACACAGACTGAGCCCCAATCTCCTGTCAGTCACCCAGATGGATGGCCACATATCCAACAGATGGGACCTGCCATGGCCCAAGACCATCATCTCTACACACCCGCAGATTTCAGGCAAACACAAACTCAGGTTAGGGTTGGGACAAAGTGATGGCAGGTCCCATGTGCAGATCCCGAGGGCATCTCTTCGGAATTTGAAATTAGGGCGGCTGGGAGGCAGAAGCGCAGGTTTCTCTGTCTGGATTGTGTGTCTAGGATGGCCACGGAATGTAGGGGTGTCCTCATGGGGCCATGGGAGATTCTTCCTTTCTGGGGATCCTGCCCAGCTCCCAAGACTTTGTTATCTTTCTGAGGGAAGGGAAGAGTGTTCTTTTCTGTCTCCAGGCTCCCACCAAAACAGGGATACCAGAGACGGGTTCTGGGTCCAGGCAACTGGATAACCCCAGGGAGGGTTAGGATTTGGGCCTAGGGGCAAGGCAGACACGGTATGTGGGCTCTTGGTCCAGCTACCGAGGAGGCTTGTTTGAAAGTGGGCTCAGGCTGAGGGTCACAATGCCGGTTTGTGCCCAGGGCAGCCCTTATTAGTGGGTGTGATCTGATGAGCCATGAAGCTGGCTCCCACTCTGAGGGTTGGACATCCATCCCAACAGCCAGGTTACCAGCCATGGGGAAGGAGGACTCTTTTGTGCTTCAGATTTCCCTATAGGCAGGGATTTGAACTAAGATCTGGGGACAGATGTCTGATTACTTAGGTTGGGCAGAGATGAGTGCCTCCGGTCATGGCAGGTACCACCTGCAGGATAAAAGGCCCTCTATCTGGGTGGCTGACAGGAGGTGGGGGCTAGACCGTGTCAGACAGAGCATTAGTGCATAGGGTGGCATATGATACTGGGGTGCCTTTGACGGCCGTGCAAGTTGATCCTCATGTAGGGTTTCTGGGCACACCCATACAGCATTTCTTCTTTCTGGTGGGAAGTCAGAGACTGGGTTGCGGCTCCAGAATTTCCAATCTGGAAGGCTTGAGGGCCATGAGTGTGTGGAGGGAAGTCTGACAACACAAGCTACGGTTAAGTTCAGTGATGAGCACATGGCAGTTCCAATATGCAGTGGATGATTCGAGATCTCCAGTCCCTGAGTAAGGGCAAGTGTCAGATGTTCACTCATGCTGGAGTTTGTGTACACGATGGCCGACTCATGAAGGTGTGGCCTCTTGAGGCCATAGAGGTTTTCCCACACTGGGGCTTGTGAGCTGCTCCAAACAGCCAGGTTTCATTCTGCGGGACAGGGGTAGTCCAGTTTGATGGCTCCAGGGACCCCTAAATGGAATGATTGGATAGAAGAGCTCTCTGCATGGATGCCTGGAAAGCCCACTTCGCATTACCATTGCAGCCGAGGAACATGGCGGGTCCGATCTACTGGCTCTGGGACAAAGTGCCAAGGGGTCTGAGTTGACAGGGTGTCTCATGTTGTTGGGTCACAATGCTGGTTTGTGTCCAGGGATATTTTAGAATGTGGCGGTGGCTCAGGGACCATGCAGGATTCTCCTACCCTGAGGGTTTGACACAGCTCCCAAGAGCAAGATTTCCTTCTGGGGACAGGAGGGGTTCTGTTCTGTGGCTCAGGGACCACATGTTGGACCATATGTTGGTATTCCAGAAGAGGCCTCTGCGGACAGATACCTGGAAACCTAAGATAGGGTGCAGATGAGGTCCTAGGGACATGTTAGGTTCAATCTTCTGACTCAGGGCCATTGACCTGGGTGTCTGCCTGGAGGTAGGTGCCTAGGCTGACACAGACTGTGTATTTTTGTCCAGAGTGGCCTACAAAATTGGGGTGGGCTTAGGGGCGTTGTGGGTTTCTCCTAATCTGGAGGATTTGGGCAACTGTGATGGGTAGAGTTTCCTACAGGAGGGCAGGCCCAGTAGTGCGGTGTGGCTCCAGAGGCCCGATCCTGGAGGCTATGTGGGCCAGGGCTTTGTGGACAGAAGACTGCAAACTCAGGCTTGGCTTAGGGTTAGGGGCGAGGTGATGGCAGGCCCGATCTGCAGACTCTGAGGGCAGCTCCTCAGGATTTGAAATTAGGGCGGCTGGGATGCGGTAGCACAGGCTCTCATGTCTGGATGGTGTCTCTAGGATGGCCCCAGAATGGAGAGGTGGCCTCATGGGGCCTCATGGGAGATTCTTCCTCTCTGGAGATTCTGCCGGGCTCCCAAGAGTTTGGTGTCTTTCTAGGGTAGGGAAGAGTGCTATTTTACGTCTCAGGGGTCCCACCGAACAGAGATTTCAGAGACGGGTTCTGGGTCCGAATTTCTGGAGAACCTCACCGAGGGTTAGGATTTGGGCATAGGGGCATGGCATAGCATGCCCAGTATGCGAGCGCCTGCCCCTGCTACCGAGGGGGCTTCGTTGAAAGAGAGCTCAGGCTGAGGGTCACAATGCTTGTTTGTGCACAGGGCAGCCCTCCTGAGTGGGTGTGGTCTTATGGACCATGTAGCTCGTTCCCACTCTGAGGGTTGGACACCCACCCCAAAAGCTAGGTTTCTTGCCATGCGGAAGGAGGAGTACTCTTTTGTGCTTCAGGTTCCCCCATAGGCATGGATTTGAGCTATGGTCTGGGGACAGTTGGCTGAATACCCAGTTGGGTAGAGATGACGGCCTTGGGCCATGGCAGGTCCTACCTGCAGAATATGGGGGCCACGATGTGGGTGGCTGACAGGAGGTTGGGGCTCAGGCTGTGTCAGACCGAGCATTAGTGCACAGGGCGACCTAGGACATTTGGGTGCCTTCAAGGGCCTTGCAGATTGAGCCTCATGTGAGGTTTCTGGGCAGACCCATAGGCCATGTTTTCCTTCGGGTGGGCAGGCAGAAGGCTGCAGTGTGGCCAGTCTGGAGGCCTTGTGGGCCAAGAGTGTGAGGATGGAAGTTTGAAAACACAAGCTACGGTTACGTTCAGTGCTGAGCACGTGGTAGTTCCAATGTGAAGTGGCTTATTCGAGATCTCCAGCACCTGAGTAAAGGTGAGTGTCATATGTCCGCTCATGCTGGAGTTTGTGTTCATGATGGCCGAATTATGGAGGGGTGGCCTCATGAGGCCATGGAAGTTTTCCCATGCTGGGGCTTGTGAGATTCACCATACAGCAAGGTGTCCTTCTGCTGGACAGTGGGAGTCCAGTTCGATGGCTCCAAGGACTCCCATATGGAAAGAATGGATAGCAGAGCTCTCCCTATGGATGCCTGGAAAGCCTAGCTCGTGTTCCCATTGCAACTGAGGAACCTGGCAGGTTCGATCTGCTGGCTCTGGGGTGAAGTGCCAAGGGGTCTGAGGTGACAGGGTGTCTCAAGCTGATGGGTCACAATGCTGGTTTGTGTCCAGGGAGACCTTGTGGAGGTGGCTCAGGGAACATCTGGAGTTGGCTCAGAATGTGGAGGTGGCTCAGGGGCCATGCAGGATTCTCCTAAACTGAGGGTTTGACACAGCTCTAAAGAGCAACCTTTCCTTCTGGGGACAGAAGAGGTTCTGTTCTGTGGCTCAGGGACCACATCTTGGACCATATGTTGGTATTCCAGAACAGGTCTCTGGGACAGACGCCTAAAAACCTAAGCTAGGGTTCTGATGAGCTCCTAAGGTCATGTCAGGATCAATCATCTAACTCAGGGCCATAGACCTGGGTTCTGCCTTGAGGTAGGGCCCCTGAACCGCCGACATATTTCTAGGTCACCATGGACACAAATGCACATTATGATCCATCTTCATGAGAGTCCATTTCAACTCAGCCCCCTGGGTAGCTCTACCCAGAGCCAGCAGATCCAACCTGTCTTGTCCCATGGACCCAATGGGAATGCAAGGTGGGGTGTCCAGGCTTCCATCCTTAGAACCCTGCTCTTGAGTCTTTCTGTATGGGGCATCCCGGAGCCATCCAACAGGACTCAACTGTCTCGCAGTAGGAAACTTTGCAATTTGGAGCAGCTCACAACCCCCAGCGTGGGAAAACCTCCATGGCCTCATGAACACCCCCCTTCATGAAGGGGCCGTTATGGACACAAACTCCAGCCTGAGCCAACGTCTGATACTCGCCCTGACTTCAGATGCAGATCTCTATTCAGTCTCTGCAGAGTGGGCCTGCTGTTCCCTTGGCCCCAAACCTAACCCTAGCTTGTGTTTTCAGACTTGCGTCCTTGCAATCCTGGCCCACAAGCCCTCCAGATTAGGAATTCTGGAGCCACAATGCAGCTCTCTGCCTGCCCACCAGAAGAAAAACATGGCCTTCTGGGACTGCCCAGAAACCCCAAATGAGGATCCACCTGCACGGCCCTCAACTGCCCCCCAATTTCATAGGCTGCCCTGGACATTAATGCTCTGTCTGACACAGACTGAGCCCAGACCTCTGGACACACATCCAGAGAGGTGGCCACACACCCAGCACATCGGACCTGTCATGGCCTTAGGCTGTCATCTCTTCCCAACCTGGGTTTTCAGACATCTGAACCTAGACCTTATCTCCAATCCCTGCACAGGGGGCAACCTGGTGCACAAATCAAAACTCCTCCTTCCCCATGGCAAGAAACCTTGCTATTGGCATGGTGTCAAACCTTCAGTGTAGGAGAAATCTGCATGGCCCATGAGGCTACACCCATGCTTGAGGGCTGCCTTGGGCACCAATGTTCATTGTGACATTCTGCGTGAGCAACATTTTCAAATAAGGCCTCTCTGTGGCTGGACCAAGGGCCAGCATATGGGGCTTGACATTCCCCTAGGCCACAATCTTAAGCGGAGGTCGAGTTTTCCACTCGCCTGTACCCTAGGCTCTGACTGGAATTTCTCTTTTGGAGGGACCCCTGAGGCAGAAATCAGGACTCCTCCCTCCCCACAGAATGACCCCAACCAAATCCCCAGAGAGGGAGACTCATCCACGGCCCACGAGGATACCCCTACATTCCATAGCCATTCTTGACACAAAATCCAGAGACAAAAGCCTGGGTGAACCACCTTACATTCTCCCTCCTTTCATATCCCAAGGAGCTCCCCTCATGGTCTGTAGATAGGGTCTGCCATACCCTCGGCCCCACACTTAAGCCAAGTTTTTGTTTTTTTAGACTTCTGTCCCCACAGCCCTGGACCATACACTCTCCAGGCTGGAACCTCTGGAGCCACACCGGAGGACCGTGCCTGCCCTCTCCAAGGAAACTGTGCCCATTCCATTGGCCACAACCCAACAGATTAGGAGAAAACTCCAAGTCTCCCGAGGCCATCCCAGTAGTGGAGGCCCTGCTGGAAAAAACAGGGGCATTCCAACATAAGTTGACATACCACCTCCACTCAGACACGCAGACAGTTTTCCCCAGAGACAGAAGATTGTACCAGACAGACCCCTAGGCCCTAATCTGAACCCTAGCATTGGTTTCCAGGCATCTCTCCTCAGAGGCCTGGTTTCAAATACCAGCTTATGAGGATTTCCTGAGGCACCAAACAGAAAACCTCTCATCTCCACATGGGAAGCTTCCTCTTTGGAGCTGTGTCAAACCCTCCAGGTAGGAGAATCCTGCAGGTCCCCTGAGCTGCTGCCACATTCCAAGATCTCCATGGACAAAAACCGACATTATCACCCATCCTCAGGAGAGTCCATTTCAACTTAGTGCCCTGGTTAGCTCACCCCAGAGCCAGCAGATCGAACCTACCTTGTTGCTAGGAGCCGATGGGAATGTGAGGTGTGGTGTCCAGGTATCCATCCTTAGAAGCCTGTTCTCGAGTCTTTCCTTACAGGCATCCTGGAGCCATCCACCAGGACTCGACTCTCCCGCAGAAGGAAACCTTGCGGTTTGGAGCAGCTCACACACCCGAGCGTGGGAAAACTTCCATGGCCTCATGAGGCCCCCCCCTTGATCAAGGGGCTATCATGGACACAAACTCCAGCCTGCACCAACGTCTGATCCTCGCCCTGACTTCAAATGCAGGAGATTTCGATTCAGCCTCTGCAGAGTGGGCCTGCCATGCCCTCGGCCCCAAACCGAACCCTAGCTTGTGTTTTCAGCCTTCCATTCTCACACTCTTGGCCCACAAGCCCTCCAGAATTGGAATTCCAGAGCCACAACACAGCATTCTGCCTGCCCATCAGAAGAAAAACTTTGCCCTATTGGGCTGCCCAGAAACCCCAAATGAGGATCAGCCTGCATAACTTTCAACCACACCCCAATTTCATAGGTTGCCCTGGACTCTAATGCTCTGCCTGACACAGCCTGAGCCCAGACAACCCTAGAAACACCCAGAGAGCTGGCCATACACCCAGGACATCGGACCCTCCATGACCTTAGGCCATCATATCTTCCCAACCTGGGTTTTCAGGCATCTGAACCTAGACTTTATCTCCAACCCCAGCACAGGGAGAAACCTGATGCACAAATCAGAACTCCTCCTTCCCCATTGCAGTAAACGTTGCTGTTGGCACTGTGTCAAACCTTTAGGGTAGGAGACAACTGCATGGCCCATGAGGTCACGCCCATGCTTGACTGCCGCCTTGGGCACAAACACGCATTGTGACCTTCAATGTTAGCCCCGTATTCAAGGACGGCCTCTCTGTGGCTGGACCAAGAGCCCACATATGGGGCTTGCCATGCCACTAGACCCCCAATCCTAACCAGAGGTCAACTTTTCCAGTTGCCCATTCCCAGGGCTCTGCTCTGGAATCCCTCTTTTGAATGGACACATGAGGCAGAAAACAGGACTCCACCCTTCCGACAGAATGGCCCCAAACTCTTGGGAGCCTACCCAAATCCCCAGATACGGAGACTTGTACATCGCACATGAGGGCACCCCTCCATTCCACGGCCATACTTGACACAAAATCGAGAGGCAAAAGCCTTGGTAAGACATGCCTTTCATCGACCCTGGAACTCAACAGGAAAAAAAAAAAAAAAAAAAAAACATCAACTGCCTTCCACTTCCAATTCAGGGTCGTGGCTATGGCACACTTCACACTGTGTGCATTTTGCCCTGATAAAAACCAGCCCTCCAATAAAGCACAGAGCATAGAGCCAGGCGATGGCACCCCGATGACCTGGCAGGCTGCCATGGCTGCCTGGGCCTGCCTGCCTCCCACCCTCCCTGGCTCCAGTCCTTTCCTATGAACATCTGCCTGGGCCCTGGGACTCTCGCTCTGCCCCAGGAGCCCCAGGCCCTGGGTGCAGGCGGGCAAAAAGCAGTTGAGTGGCCACAGATCCAGCTGGTGGGCCCTGTGCTCCCCTCAAACCAACCACCATGGTGACCAACATGGGCCCAGGTGCCAGATTGGACTGCAGTCCCGCCTTCCTGCTCAAACACAGAGGGTGCCTCGGAAGCAAGGCTCATCAGTCCCAAATAACCTGCCCCTTAGGCCCACCCCACTGGCCTGGATAACCTCTGGGGACAGAAGCCCCAGAGGCCAACACAACCTCCACTCCAGGCAGTGCATTTCACTCGTGCTCATGTTTTGCAAAGGTTGTCTGATGGTTCCAGAAAACTCCGGCTAAGTTATGGCCCATGTGCTGTTGTGATGTTTGGAACCCTTAACCTCCCCAGAATTTGAAAGGTCACCTGACCCATTTTAGAGGGCTTGCCCAGCGAAAACGCCCACTTCTCCTGCCAGCCTGGGACTCTACCTGCAGAGGGAATTCCCATCATTGCTGGCCAGAGGCATGACATGCTAACTGCCCCAGCTGACCTAAGCAGGAACCCCCACAAGTGATGGGAGAAGGGACAGAGCTCTCGGCTCAGAAACAAGCCCACATGGCGCTTGACAAGACATGACATCCCTCTGGGAGCCGCCAAAGAAGGGGCAGCTATGACAACAAATTCAGGGCCTTCATCTTATCACAAAGGTCTATAAACAATGAGCCCCGGGTCTTTCTCAGACCTGAGAAGGGGCTGTGACCAGCAGGTCTGGCTGATGTGGATAACGGGTTGCTGCGGGCCCACCTGGCACCATGCGCCAACGAGCACAGACTTCTCAGCAGAGGCCAAGGAGTGCACATGCCTAGATTTCCCAGGAGACAGGGCCTCTCTCTGGCAGCAGGTCTTGGGAAGCAGGAGGATGCCTCCAGGTGTGAAATAATCCCTCAATTCTGAGGGCAAGACAGAAAGCATCTCTCTGTCCTTTGGGTTGGCCCAGCCCTCCACAGATCTCCTAGTTCCCAGCAGTGATCTGGAAACGATAGTCTCCCCTTCCCAGGGTGCCCCAGAACCATGCTCTTCAACAGGGGTATGCTGCTAAGCCCCTGCGAGAGGCAGGCCAGGACTCCCAAAGGGCAGGGTCACCCGGAGCATACATGTCTCACTCACAAACACCTCCAGGGCACACCAGATAGGCTCATGCTGATGCTCTTGGAGGCCATCAGGAAGACCCCAAAGTGCCCGTATTTCTTCACACCTACAGGTGGAAAGAGGCAGGGATCAGGGAGTCCAGAACCACCTACCACTCTTGGAACCACACTGAGCTTCTGCGGGGAAAGCCCTGGGCATCCCCAGAGGGTCTGTGTGGAGCGGCGTCCTCCTCCTTCCCTGACCAGGGACTTTCATCCAGCCAGCACAAGAGCAGACCCACCCAGCCCCTCGGCTCTCAGGGTCAAGGGGACAGCAGGCTCATTTCCAGAGGAAGAGCAGAGGCACCAGAACACAACGTCATGTGTCTTGCCATTCCTCCAGAATCTCTCTGTGAGAACAGATCAGAAAGACCCCAGCATCGGAGCAAGAAATGCACTGTTTGGACACTTGAGTATTTTAAATTTGTCATTTTCCAGTGGCTTCTACCTTGCGTTTCTCCTTGCAGTACTAATGAAAATGTCAAAATAAGTGTTCCTCCAAGAATACAAGTCAACCAAGTCTACCCAGAAATGAGACTCTAAGTACCATCTAAATTGGACGTCCTCAAGTCTTCTTCATAGTGGGATGTAGTCTGAAGGCTCAAGTAGCTTGGATGACCCAGGAACTAGGAAACTGCCACCTTCCAGGGGCAGAAGGGACCTGAAGCAGGTTGCCAGCCACCCAGACAGTGAAAAGTGATAGTAGTTAATCACACTTGGATCATTGCTGTTTTCCTGTTAGAAAGATGGCAGAAAAGAGATGGATGAGAATTCTCAAGGAAGACTCATAGCGATGGAAGCTTTGCTAAGAGAGCCACTCTGAAACTAGAGTGTGAAGGACAATCAGGAAGGAAACCCTAGGCACATCTCCTGATTCAAGTGTCCAAGCACCATGAACTTTTGACTTCCGGCCCATGGACCTGCTCAGTGGCAGATCCACCACCACCTGGTACACATCCATCTTCTCTGGACTGAAAGAGAGACAACGTAACACCTGTTAATTGCCAGCACTCATTGTCATCCTTGCAAAACACGTGCCTGTGCTTTTCCCTCATAAACCTGTACTCACTGCTCAAAATTGGGAGCATACCTGATTTCTCTCCACTCTGTGTCTCCCAGATGACCGTCCCTAATTCCCCAAACAGAAGTGTCCCATTTTTTTTTCTTTTCTTTCCAAGCACCCACTTCTTGACTGCATTGACAAAGATGTACCAATGCAAAGGGCCATGGTAGGCCATTTATACATTGCCAAGTTATGGCAAACATCAGAGGAAATGTTCAAATGCCAAAGTCCACCTCAATGTCATGGCCGGCATGACAAATCGACCAAGAAACGTGAGGGTTAGAGGATGGTGAAAAGAAATTAAGAGACGAAGAGATGGAGGCAGAAGGAGCACTGAGGATGATGTCCAACAGTACCAATTTTATTCCACATCTTACAATCATTTATAAGGCAGACAACAATAGGAGGAGTAATACATCAGTATCTAGTCAGATGACTGCAAGTTTCTATAACAAGTTTACATTAACTACAAGCAAACCTCATGATGCCAGGTAGTCTTGGCTAAAGCCATTAGCAAGACAATCAACCAGGGAGTGGGTTATAGGAGGTACAGGAAAGACAAGGACCAACTAAGAACTCATGACCCTGACCACATTGTTCCCTTCTGTAGGGAGAGTGTGTGGGAAGTCACCTAGGTGAGTGCACGATACATAGCACAGACCCTTTCTCAGTGTTACTCAACTTTCCCGTCCTTAACCCCTTGTCAAGTCCGGACTTTAAAGGAGACACAAGTCAGGGCCTGGTTGGATCCACGACTCCAACCATGCCATAGCCTCCAACATCTCCCCCTTCTTTTTTAAATAAAGCAAGCATATAAATTTATGCCTGAGCCTGCAGTCATTGTTGTCCTGTATGAAACAAGGAAACTCCCCATCCTACAATCAATATAGCCAAGACAATGAATATAATGATAAAAATCCAAAAGGAATATTTCATTATATTTCCGGGATTAAACCCATAAAACCCATCCAAAATCTGAGATAGTATAGTAGCAGGATTTTGTACATCTAGTTGTGAATGTCCTATATTAGCAATTTCCTTTTGCAACTCTGCAAGATCTAGACTTACGTTACTATGAAACCATATTCCCTGCAAATGATGTTTAACAGCATGCCAAGTATAATGCAAGGCTTTCAAGGGAGTGACACCAATATGTTGAAATCCTCCATGACATACTAAAGACATTTGAGTTCTTAACACGGATAATTGCCCCCCCCCCCCCAAATTCTACAGCTTCTTCCAATCCTTCCAACCGGCTTAAATTTTTTTGGTCTATATGCTCCTGAGTAGCCAAGGCATGAGAGATATTTTGGTCTAGAGAATTCACATGTGTGGCAGTTTGTACAGATTGAGAAAGAGCTATAGTAGAAACAGTAGTTGTAGCAATTAGAGAGATTAATACAGTTATCCCAACGATAAATAACCCTATGAAGCGCTTAACTCTTTTCACCTGAGCTTGCAGTTCTAATGCTAGCTGATACCCATAATTGGCATATCAGGGATCCTCCACTTCCACCGGGAGGAGTACATATGGAGGTTGTATTACTAAAAATATCATAATGGGGCATCTTTTTAGAACAGAAGAAGAAATGGGTATACAATTATTTAATACACATTCATTACACTCTATGTGATACGTGAAGTATTCTCCTTTTTGCCCCTTAAAACCGAAGGTGAAATTGTACCAAGGCACACAACTAATAAAAAGGGGTGGGGAACACAAGATTTCATGGAAAATTCCTCCTGAGCAGTTCCATCCAGAGTGTTGTCTCCTACTCTGCATGGGGCGGGGCCCAAGGCAGCTACCAGCTTCCACAGCTCAGGATGAATCATTTCTTCTGTAGCAAAGAGTCCTGCTGGAAGTGTGGTCTTATGAAAGTATAGACGACCTTTTTGAGAGTCTCTGGAAAGATGAACAAAGGGTCTTTCAATTTGAACTCTCGATGCCTTAGACCAGTCAGTAATAGTGAATCCGGGAACATCTGGGGAAGACATAATCTGCGGCACCTCTTGTACACATTCCTTCCAAATGGGGCCTGGAACCGAGAAATTAAGACTCCCGGGACAAGGTAAATACCCCTGGGGCCGCATACCTAATCCACTCAAGGTAGGGTTTTCCTCTCCAACAATTTCATAAATATTCCATTCCTCCATTCTCCTAGCAATGGCCCCCATATGAGGAATTACTTTGAGAGAGAACACTAGATGGGGAACTTGTTCAATCATCACGCAGCCATTCATTAAAATTTGCTCATGAGAGGGGGCTTGAAAACAAATAGGGACTTGGGCTGAAATTCCATACCAATTCATATAATGTTCAGCATGCTCTATTCCCTCCGTGGCAATACCTCCAAAATGTTCTGGGATATTAGTATGAATTCGGGGCGTGGGATCATCCCAAGTAATTGGGTGCACCTATGGAGGGTCAGGCAGGTAAGCCCTGTAATGAGTGGCTTGAAACTTAGGCATATTAACTAAACCCAATAAAGCATATAAGACAGCCAGAATGGCCTCATTGGGCCGGGCCTGGTTGACCAGGTTCATGGCTTGAATTATATGATTTCTCATCTGTCCCACTCAAAAGAGGGGTAGACGTCTCCTTTGTCTTCGTCTTCTCTGACTCCTTCGATCCAGAGCCATCGTTGCTCTTCTCTGGCATAGCGGCGAGAAGTTGGAACCGTCTTTCTGGGAGCCATCGCGGGGTGTCCTCATTCTGTGGGAAAATACAAACAAACCCTTGCCCTTTTCGAAGCACTGGGTCTGGACCTTTCCATACTCCAGTCAAAGGATCTTTCCACCGGGCAAATGGAAGTGGAGAAAAATCAGGATGCCAGAAGTGCTCAGCCGCTGTCTGACCAATTTCATCCACATTTAAAAAATTTAAAACATATAGGGTTAAAGTTAAAGGCATATGTGGGGAATATTTTACTTTTCCCTGTAGTATATCCCCCTTTTTAAAAAATATTTTAAGATAGGATTTAAGAGTACTATTTGTGCATTCAACAATGGCTTGACCCTGAGAATTATATGAGATGCCTGTAGAGTGTGCTATGTCGAAAATGGCACAAAAGGTTTGAAAAGCTTGAGATATATAGGCAGTCCCATTACCCGTCTTTATTGCTTTTGGGGTGCCCAGATGGCAAATGCTGAAAGCAAATGATTTTGAACATCAGTAAAGGATTCCCCAGAGTGTGCCATAGCATGTAAAAATCCAGAAAAGGTATCAATAGAAATATGGAGATACTTAAGTCTTCCAAAAGGGGGAAAATAGTTGCATCCATTTGCCACAAATGATTAGGCATTAAGCCTCGAGGATTAATGCCTAATCTTAAATCTAAACTTAACAGCATAAGTTGGTTGGGGATGATGAATAGGCAAGTGGAGCAGCTCTTAACTGTTCATCGAGCTTCTTCTCTAGTTACCCAAAATTGTTTACGTAAAGCCGCTGCATTTTGATGAAAACGAGTATGACTTTCAGTGGCTTGCTCAAACTTAGTGGTTAACACCACTTGTATGTGAGTTAATGCATCTGCAATAGCATTGCTCTCAGTTAAAGGTCCAGGTAAGCTAGTATGTGCTCGAATATGTGTGATATAAATAGGATTAGCTCTTTTTTGCAGCAAACATTGAATACTTGTAAAAAGATGAAAAAGTTCCTCATCATTAGTAAGAATATAAGCAGTTGGTAACAACAACGGAATGGCATTTGCCACGTAATGACTATCACTGTATAAATTACATGGTTCAGAAAATTTCTCCAGGGCTAAATGTAGTGCTTTTAATTCAGCTCTCTGTACAGACTTAGTGGCATAAACTGCTTGAAAAGACTCATGACCTGAATGAGAAGATTCATAAATGCCAATATATCCTCTTTTATCAGCATCTACAAAAACATTAATAGCAGAAGCAAGGAGACTTGTCTGAATAGGATCATTTATTACAATAGAAATGGTAGAAAAGAAATGCAATAACTTATCTGCCGGTAAATGATATCGAAGTTGTCCTGGATAATTAGAAACAGTTATCTTCCAATCAAGGTTAAATTTGAATAATGTCTGCACATGATCAATAGATCACGTTGGTAAAATTTAAAAAATCAGGTTCTTTACCCGTGATATGAACAATTCGCTGGCGACCTCTAGTGATCAGTTGCGTTAACAATTCTATTTGCCCGGTAATAATATGCAATTGATGTAGTGCTAAACGGATCCATTCCAAGGGGTCCTTGAATTTGCCATATCACTGCCAAGGGTAATTTTGATGGCATTAACAATATTAGGTATATCGGTGTGGTAGGATCATATTGACAAAGTTGTGCTTGTGACAATTTATCAATGACTAATTGCAATGCTGCCTTAGCGCTTTCAGTTAAAATTCGAGGAGAGGAAGGAGAACCGTCTCCCTTTAGGATATTGAATAAAGGTTTCATATCATCAGGTGATAAATGTAGAAAGGGCCTAATCCAGTTAATATCTCCTAATAATTTTTGAAAATCATTTAAAATGCGTAAAGATTGCGTTCTCAAAGTGATTTTTTTTTAATTTATTTATTTGACAGAGAGAAATCACAAGTAGGCAGAGAGGCAGGCAGAGAGAGAGAGGAGGAAGCAGGCTTCCTGCCGAGCAGAGAGCCCGATGTGGGGCTCGAACCCAGGACCTGGGATCATGACCTGAGCCGAAGGCAGCGGCTTAACCCACTGAGCCACCCAGGCGCCCCTCAAAGTGATTTTTTGAGGGTGAATTCTTTTATTCTCAATGATGTGACCCAAATATTCAAACGGTTCCATTTTTTGTACCTTTTCAGGAGCTATAATTAAATTATATTGTTGTAGTTGATTAATTGAAAAGACAAAATTACTTTGTAAAATGTCTTCTGTTTCAGCTGCCAACAAAATATCATCCAATAAAACATTAGTTTATTGCATTATCATGCAATAAACCATTGGTTCGAATTGTACTCGAAACAGGGCAATTGCACCAGATACAAACTCTTGACACAAGGTGGGGCTATTAGCCATACCTTGGGGCAAAACTTGCCACTGATATCGCTTAGCAGGCTCCTTATGATTAGTACTAGGAATAGTAAAAGCAAACCGTTCACAATCCTGAGGGGCTAGAGGAATAGTTAAAAAAGCAATCTTTTAAATCTAACATTATCAATTTATATTGAAGAGGAATAGCTGATGGTGTAGGTAAACCAGGCTGAAGGGTCCCCATAGGTTTCATGGTAGCATTTATGGCTCTCAGATCCTGTATTAACCTCCAGTTTCCTGATTTTTTCTTTATCACAAATATAGGAGTATTCCAAGGGCTACAGGACTCCTTTATGACACAAAAGCAGCTGCTCTTCTGTCAGGGTAGCTACTGCTGCCAGCTTTTCTGAAGGCAGGGGTCACTGATCCACCCATACAGGGTCATTAGATAGTCAGCGCATGGGGGGAGTTCAGTGGCCGTGAAGAAAACCTGACTCTGCTTCTGAAGCTTGTGATTGTAAATGAAGCAGATGGGGTTTTCCCTGTAAATCTTCTCTTAAGCCTTACCTGAAATATATCCCATTTTTTCCATAAGGGCCATTGCAACTGAATGCTGCTTAGATCTGGGGATAGGAGCTGTTGTCAAAGATACACCCAGATCTGTTAAGACATCACGTCCCCATAAATTAAGATCAATTTGTTGCACAAATTGTTGGAAAACTCCTTGATGACCCTCATCAGTGGACCAATTTAAAAAATTAGCACTTAACTTAGGAGCATAGGCTTGTCCTACACCTCTAATAGAAGTATCTAAATCTACAAGAGGCCAGTTTTTAGGCCAGTGCTGGGAGGTGATTACTGAAACATCTGCTCCAGTGTCCACCAATCCTGAAAAGGCTCGAACCTCAATGAATAAGGTCAAATAAGGTTTGTCTGCGGAAATTAAATGAGCCCAACAAACATCAGTAGAGCCAAAGCCTTCGGTTCCTCATTTTCCCTTTACCACTGGATTATTGGTTTCCAGCCGTGATATAATACTTAATTGTACAATAGGAATCTGAGATTGCAGTGAGAGCACTCCTTCTCTTAAAGTGGCCATAATTTTAATTTCTCCTGTATAATCCTCATCTATCACCCCAGGATGGACAGATAGTCATTTCATTGTCCAACTAGGTCTCCCTAATAATAAACCCCAAGTCCCCTTAGGTAATGATCCCCAGATTACTGTTGTAATAGCCTTGGGAGGTTCCCCAGCTTCCATGTAAACAGGTTTATCCAGGGCCAAGTCTAATCCTGGACTAGAGGGGTACCTTGATATAATTTGTCGATGCCTGGGAGGTCAGCGGTATTGGCCCTGACAGGGGTGACTGAGGAACCATTGCTGCTATTGTTTGTTGGGGTTGCAGCGAGCCCCAATACCAGTTTCCCTGAATAGGGTTCCCAAGTTTGTCCCTTTGGGAACGACAGTCTTTTGTCCAATGAAATCCTCGGTGACAATGAGGACGTAAGGAACTGGGAGCAAAATTTCTCCCAATATTAAAGGAGGAAGAAGTTTCTGAAGAAATTACTCTCAATTGTGGGCATTCAGCCTTAAAATGCCCAGGTTGTCCACATTGAAAACAAAGTCGTTTTTGTAATTGCTCCTTTGTAATCATATGTCTTTGCATTTCTGTTGGAGAAATACCCTTCAATGCAGCCACTAAAGTTACCCCTTGGATATAGGATGATCTGATCTCCACACATAAGTGAATATAATCCTCTAAAGTACATGTTTTCTTCCATGGGCGCATAGCAGCTTGACAGGCAGAATTAGCATTCTCAAAGGCCAATTGTTTGACAATAATAGTTCTAGGTTCTCCATCTACCACAATTCTACCAACAGCCTTTAAGAGCCAGGCTACAAAATCCTGATAGGGTTCATCTGGGCCCTGCCGAATTTTTGACAAATCCTCAGTTCTCACTCCTGATGAAGGAAGATGCTTCCATGCCTTTAAGGCACATTGCAAAATTTGTTGATAGGCAATTTCGGGATAATCAATTTGTGTTTGTACCTCAGCATAAGACCCATCTCCTGTTAACATTTTGTAGGATATAAGAATATTAGTTCTCCTGTTATATATAGCCATTTCATTAGCCCTTTCAAAGAACTCTGTTTTCCATAAAAATAATCTCCCCCTGACAGACATGCCTGTGCTAAGACTTTCCAATCTCCAGGGCACAAGGCTTCTAAACCTACGCTATCCAGTAGAGACAAAGTGTATGGAGCTGTAGGCCCATGTTGTGAGGTGGCCGCTTTAATTTCTTTTAGCATTTTAAAAATACAGTATTATAAGCCCTTCGGCCATCAGGCAGTTGTGTCACAGGGTAAGCAGGAAAGGCAGAAGTATCCTCTCCCGCTTGTTGCGATTGATAAAGTGACCGCTGTAGCGGCATAGTTTTTAGCGATTCAGCTCTTTCAGGAAGTTGTTTTGGATAAACAATTGAATGTGGACTCACGGGAAACATACTTTTAGGCATAGGCTCCCATTCTCTGTAGGGCACGCCAGATTGAGGATGCTGTGTTACTGGAAATCCTACACTCGAGTCCTTAGGGTTAGAAATCTTAAGGGATTCAGTCTGAGTTCGTCTATGTGTCATAAAGGTTGTTTGAACCCCAATAGCCTCAAAATTTTTTCCAAAGTGGGGATACTCTGGCTGACAAACAGAATGGCTGGGGTCTACAGGGGCAGAGGCAAGAAATACTTCTTTATCCTCATTCAGAGGCACTCCATCTCCAGGAGTAACAGAAGGATCGGAATGAGAATCAGTGAGGCCAGCAACTAACTCAGAAGAAATACCTGCACCGAGATGTTCATAATCATTCTCCAATTCATCTATGGCCAAATTACAAAGAGAATCATGAGAAGCTATAGAGGTTAATTCTATAGAATGTTGCAGATCTAAAGTCTCCCGAATATCTTCACAAACTTTCATGGTTACTTCAGGGCAAGCACATGGTCCTCTAATTTTCAACTGATTTTTAATCTCTTGCCCTACTTTCTGCCAAATTTGTAATTTACTGTTCCTCCTTTAGGGAACTAAGGACAAAGATCAGACACCACACCAAAAAATTGCTGTAAGGCCTTCTTTGAGTGCTTAGACCCCTTCTGCTTTAAAAGGGCCTCCAATGCTGTAACAAAAAGATCCTCCTGTTCCATAGAATGAGACTGCTCCATATTATTTTACTCCTGCTCTCACCTGCCAACCTGGGCTCCTACTACCGAAATCTTGATAACCACTCACCTGTACTCACGCGCTCCCTTGTAACATGCTCACGGTCCCTGTTTGGGTGCCACTTGTTGTGGCCGGCATGACAAATAGACCAGGAAATGTGAGGACAAAGGGATGGTGAAAAGAAATTAAGAGACGAAGAGATGGAGGCAGAAGGAGCACTGAGGATGATGTCCAACAGTACCAATTTTATTCCACATCTTATAATAATTTATAAGGCAGACCACAATAGGAGGAGTAATACATAAGTATCTAATCAGATGACCGCAAGTTTCTATAACAAGTTTACATTAACTACAAGCAAACCTCGTGATGCCAGGTAGTCTTGGCTAAAGCCATTAGCAAGACAATCAACCAGGGAGTGGGTTACGGGAGGTACAGGAAAGACAAGGACCAACTAAGAACTAATGACCCTGACCACATTGTTCCCTTCTGAAGGGAGAGCATGTGGGAAGTCTCATAGGCGAGCGCATGACACATAGCACAGACCCTTTATCAGGGTTACTCAATTTTCCTATCCTTAACCCCTTTTCAAGGTGTCCAGACTTTAAAGGAGACACAAGTCAGGGCCTGGTTTGATCCACGACTCCAACCATGATGTAGCCCCCAACAACTCACCTTAAATTCAGATTCCTGAAATCAATGGGTTCCCAATTCAGTCTTTTTTGAAAATTTCTATCCAAAGAACCAGCCCCAGCTGTTGGAAATAAAATGCCTATTTTGGGGGTGCTTGAGTGGCTCAGTGGGTTAAAGCCTCTGCCTTCAGCACAGGTCATGATCCCAGGGTCTTGGGATGAAGCCCCACGTTGGGCTCTCTGCTCTGCAGTGACCCTGCTTCTTCCTCTCTCTCTGCCTGCCTCTGCCTACTTGTGATTTTCGTCTGTCAAATAAATAAGTAAAATTTTTTTTAAAAAAGTCTATTTTGACAGAACATCAGAAATCCATCTAAATCCTCCATCGTAGTCTCTAAGGTACTCTAAATAGCTATACTTGTCTTCACACCACCACCACCAAGGAAACCCTCGCCAAGTAGTAAACTCCAATTAATTGTTATCTGACATTTGCCAAAATGACAGAGATTACTTGTTATTATTCAAAACTTAACTTCTTTAAAAGTACACATGTTCATAACATCATTAAGAAAGTTTTCCAAAACTGCCAGAAAAATGTTCTATCTAGATATCAATTGGATAAAAGGGTATAATGTTGTTACCTGAAGCAGCATGACGATTGTATTGTCCTGTGTAAATATATGCTGTTACTAGTTTGGTTTTGTTCCCCCTCCCGTTGTATTATGTTGCAGAACTCATAAAATATCTTCATTTACGTCTCATTTTTATTAACTTGTTTATTTTGTAACGATTTTACTCACTTCTTTGGCAGAGAGACAGAGCTCCCAAGCAGGCAGAGTGACAGGCTGGGGCAGAGGGAGAAGCAGGAGCTTCTCCCCTGAGCAGGGAGCTCCACACAGGCTGGTTCCCAGGACGTGAGTCAAAGGCAACTGCTTAAGCGACTGAGAAACCCAGGTGGCCCAGGTAGAAATTATTTTAAAGAAATCACGTTATATTTGCTGCCTGTAAATGCCTATATCCCCCGGGTTGTTTCCAAGGAGTTCTGAATTGTCACTTTCCAAGAGACCACACGGCAGTGGCCAGGCCCGCAGGGACTTACAACGGATGTGCCCCCTGCATGCCAAGCTCCAGGGAGTACAAGGATAAGGGGTGAAACCAGCAGAGAGGTTTTGGGTCCAAATGCTCCAGAGTGCACAGACTAACCTCGGCTGCCAAGAGCGTCCTATCCAGCTGTCATCTGACTCATCCTCTTTGTCCATGTAGGGACACCACATATGCATGCCATGTATGCAGGCCCCTGAGGTGTCATCCAGTGGTGGAGACGACCCTCGTCCACAAAGGGAGACCCTCCCTGCAGACCGGAAATGGAGAATGGGTGGCAGGCAAGAGGGAGGTCAGTGCAGTAAGGGCCTTTGAAATCGGACACGCAGGGAGAATCCAGTGTTTTCAAAGAGTATCTCTCTGACTCCTGCAGAAAGGGCACCTTGCGATCCAAATTAATACAACTCACTGAAAAATGACAGACATATGTTTGTATCCTTAGCTCATGGCTCAGGCAGTCTGCCCCACAGACAATATTAGTAACTGTCACCCTTGGCTCCAAGGGGTTCATGGAAAGAACAGAGGGCATTCCTGGGGAGGAGAGCCCCATATTAAGCACATTTTTTTTTTACATATTTTCCTTATTGGACACAGCAGGCATGACTTGGGTGAGGGGCAGAGGGAGAAGCACTCCCCCTGAGCAGGGACTCTGATGTTAGGTTTGATCCCAGACTCCAAGAGCAGGACCTGAGCCGATGGCTAATACTTAACCCACTGAGCCACTAGAACTCCTAGAGAGACTTTGTGAAACAATCTCATATAGATAGGAGTTTTCCAGAGTAGCAGATAGTAAAATGAACATTTAAGTCTCTTATGTGCCCTCAGGAGTATCATTTTTTTAATGTCAAAAAATGTAGTTAGTTAACTTACAGTGCATTATTGCATTCTGCAGTAGAATTCAGGGACTCATCACGTCTCTCCACCACTCAGAACTGGTCACAACAAGGGCCTTCTTCATGCCCATCATCCATCGATCCCTCTCTAACCCACTTCCCTCCATGACCCCACAGTGTGCAGGGATGCCTTCACCCTGAGAATTCTGTCATGAACCACTGCCATGGTGACCTGATGACACGCACCCATCCTTCTGTTTCAACTGTCACTCTGTTAGCCGAGACCCTTGCAGTTTGGTGAACAGGTGTAAATGTCCCCACGATGGGAAATCTCAACTGCTGTGATATGGGTATGTGCCTATCTATTTTCTCAATTCTCTTCTCTCAACCTGGCTGCCTCCATTTTACAGAGACCAGCTTCTTCTCTTTGGCTTTTCCTTTTCACCCTCTGATTTCCCCTCCTGGTTTGATGCCTGTGTTTGTTATTTTTTTCTGGGTTATTTCATTGGGATTTCTCGGGGAAGCTGCCTTCCTTAAATCACTTCTATGTTCAGAAAACCATACTCTTTCTGAATGCCAATTTTGGACACAGTCATACAGGGAACACACCAAGGTCGAACACCACACTGCTGTCCCTGGATCAGGAGAATCTTGGTGCGACCCAGGCAACACATTTGAGGGGAACGAATTGCTGGTAACCTCTTCCCGATGGAGATGACAAAATCGGAGAGGAACAGTCAACAGTCAAAATGCAGCTGTTTTTAGGAGAGACACTGGATGATATCAGGGTGTTTTCATGGGTCGAGGTGGAGGGTTTCACAGGCCATCTGCTTGATACCTGGGAGTGGACGGGAATGGGCTGTACCACCGGGTGGGTGGAAAGAACACACCGCAGCTGCGCAGTGGACTCTCTGCTGGTCTCAAAGATACTGCTGGGTTGGGTTCTCAAAGCCCGGCCTATGGAGGGAGACAGGAGACGGTCCCCTAAACCTACAGTCTCCAGAGGGTATCAAGAGATGTGAAAATAGACAGGGGATGTTGGGGAAAAATGAGAGAGTAGGGGGGAACTCACTCCAGCCAGGGTAGCCTCACTTCCATCCAGGCTCCTCAGAACAGTCCTCACATCAAGAGTAGGCCATTCAGCATCATACATCTCCTTCCTGAAACCAACCATCCCCAGCCCACATGGCCACCTCCATGTTCGTTCGTACCATGAACTGCTCCTCCGGATTGGCCAGCTCAAGGCAAGCGAGTTCTCAGCGGGGTCAAAGTGTGACCATTGGGAATGGAAGGCAAGCGAATTCTCGGTGGGGTCCTATGTGACCATTGGGAGTTTGAATCACCTTGGGAGCCAAGCAGAACACCAATAGCTGTGGTGTTCAACTGGCCTTCAGGATCGCCATGGGCAACTGTGCTGACCTTGCAGAGAGGTGAGGGAAGATGGCCAATGCTACACGTTCCTGGTCCTTCACTCGGGCTCCATTTGGAAAAACCACCATATATTTTATGCTAGGGCCACAAACACAGAGGTGAGTGAGGACTGAGTCTTGTCTCGTGGCACTCGCTCTCCCTTACAGAAACACTGGCACAAGAGGTTTTGAGATTGTGAGGATAGCTCTTGGTTCAGGGCTTCAGGACGTTTTCTCAGGGGCACTGTGTGGCTGTCAGGGGCTCAGGGATCTCCATCCACAGGGAAACGACAACATTCCTCTCCCAGATCCATCCCTCATCAGGGTGGCAACTAGGGACAGTCCCTTCACCACCCTACATTTCAGGGCCCTCCACTGTCCAATGGGGTTTCCAGCCCGTTGCCACTCCCATCGGTCCTGCTGTGTGGAGGACAGGAGGAAGGGTCACAAATTCTCTGTTGGCTGTCAAGCATCTTTCTCATGGGAAGGATAAAGAGGGGGTTTCCATCCTCCCATGTCTGGATTCACCCACAGCCAGATGTCTAGCTGAGTCCATAGGCAGTCTGTTCCTCAACACGTGCCAAGTGACTGGGAAGCATCCTGTCCCTCCCTAGGTCCGAGGCACTCCTTGGACTCAATCACTTGGGACACCATGACGGCACCCTAATGTCTAGGCTGGGGGGCAGGGAAACGGGGCCCAGAGGGTTCTGGGGAACATTCTCGGGTAGGCGTGGCTGCTCAATTGGATGTGAATCCAGGCCATCAGGAGTACTCACAGTGTTCTGCTGTGTTTCTGTCATGTCTCTGCTCAACACAAGCCATTACCCACAGAATCTGTGGGTTTGGGAGGGGGCGGAATTCAGAGCATGGCACACGGCGACCTCTTCCTAAGTCCCAACTGGAGGGAAGAATGCCTGCTGGGCAGCTGGTGAGTAGGGGCAGGTGATGGTTGGACTAGAAGTGAAGAAATCCAAATCCCCCTATGGTCTTCTGACAACAAGATGCTGACACTGCTCTCTATTTCTATGCATCTCCCAGCAATCTGTGTGGAGGTTCCCCCTGAGGATGTGCAGCCACCCACAACCACACCGGCCGCTCCACGACCACCCAAGAAAACAGTGTGGTTCTCCCTCCACGATCAGGTCTACCCCATTTGGGACACTGAGCAAGGTACCTTGGAGATTGACTCATTACGTTGATTGGAGATGCATTCTTTCGTTCAGCAGCACAGACATAACCAAAGCTTTTAAAACTGCTGAGACACATTTTCCTCTGATTTCACTGATAGCCATTTCCCTCTATGCAGTCCGTCCCCATTAAATCCACAAATCATAATGAAATTCTCATTCAAACTGGATCCAAGGGGCACAGGAAAGAAGTGTCTACTAGCTGAAAGGATGGATCTTAGGTCTTTATGGAACACACAGGTCCCTATAGGTCTCTCCAGGAAATATTTTTCTTAGATGTGTAGGAAGGAAGAGACTATGTTTTCCACCAGTAATGCTGAAAGAAAAATGGAACAGAATATGACAGGAGGTTTCATGATCTCCCCTCTCCACTTCCACCCATTAGCCACATCTTACATGAGTGTGCTTCGTACCTTCAAAGGAACAAAACGACCTCACCACATTTGGGGAACTCAAGTACCCAGTACATTCCATGTGTTTACCATTCTACAAATTGGGTCAATGCATTCAGTGACGTCTTCTCATTCTGGAAACAGTCAGAAATCTGTGCAAAAATGTCACAGCTGGGTTCCCAATAGCCACATACAGGCACAGCCCCCAAATCCATTATGGGAGGAAAAGACACATTAAATGGCATCCATACACATCATGGTGTGCAATTCAGGCATAAGAAGAAACATAGGTTTACAATATTTTAGGAAATAGATGGACCCTGGAAACCTAAAACACATTTTGTGAGCAAGCACACAAGGAAAGAGGTACATTACATGATCCCAGGCTTTGAGGACACTAGAGTAGGGGCATTCATAGACCCAGAAAGTGGAAGGGATGGTGCAGGGAGGAAAGGGGGAGGGCCGGTCATGTCATCTCAGGTACAGAGTTTCCATGAGATAGGATGGCAATGTTTCCCCCATAGATGGCAGCGCTGTCTACAAAGTATCAGGAATGTGAACAGTGTCACTGAACGCACACGTACTAAAGAATACAACCATCCACAGTACTTAGATTCCATCACGGAAAAACTCACTACTCCAAGGCAATAGAGGACTGATAGGGTCACAGCAGAGGTGCAGGGAAGACAGCTGAACATGCCCTACGACCAGGTGAAGTAGTGACAAGCTGGCTTAGCTTCACAGTGGGTAGGAGGGCTCAGGGGACTGCACCCTGAAACCCAGTGTGCCTTGAGTGTTTCCCAGGCAGACGCTGATGAGTTCCCACTGATGATATCCCCTCTGTTTGAAAGTCAAGGCCCTGTTTCCCTTCTCCATCCTGCTCCCCTCCTCTGTGTTTCTATGTACACCAAGGACATTGGCCCAGCAGCACGTCAGGCCTTGCTTGATCATTCTTCACATCCATTCATTCTGGCCCCCCATCCACACCCAGCAGACTTAACTCCCCTAGTCATTTCTGAGTAGTGCAGCCAATGTCCTGACAGCTCCTCTCCGTTCTCCTAGACCCTGTGGAGGGCCAGTCCAAGGGCCTACCCAGGGGCTGGACAGAGGAAGGCGCCCCAACTCTCTTTAAGGTAAGCTCACCTCTCTTTCAGAGATATTAATGGTGCTTTCTTGATTTTTTCCATCAATGGAGTTTGATGAAAAGTGGCACTCCCAGAGGAAGAGGGCAGCAGTCTCCCCTCGTGGAGGAATGCTGGGTCCGACCACTTATGCACAGTGGACACAAAAAGGGTGATGACACAGGACAGCCTCAGTTACAAACTCGATGGGATCAAACACCTTCTTCAGCAGAAAAGGTTTCTCCTTAAAAAAGAACATTCTGTCTTTTGATCAGAATGGACTTCGGAGATCTGCCATGAACAGCTCCAGCACCATTCAAACTGTCCTCTTCAACTCGGGTGGGGGGACATGGACTCAACCATGGGACATCATCCAATTAACTGCCTGAAGTCGTCCCCAAACCCAAGAACTGGCCCAACAGTGGACAGGATGCTGGGATCCTCACTGTGTTTCCTTTTCTCCAATCTCAGGTAGACGCTGGGAGGAATGACAGCTGTACGTATTTAACAACATCGGGCACTGGGAGGAAATCTAGATGAAAAAGCAGCCTCCCCCCTGATTCTGGGTTCCAACAAGGATTGGGGTTGAAGGATCCTGATGGAGACTGTCCAGTGAGGCACGGTGACCACGTTGAACAGGACCTGGACAAACTCGAACATAGGGAAGTGTTGATTTGTGTGAACGTGGGATGAAAGCCCTGTGTGCATGGGGGTATGGGTGCGTTTGTCTGTGTGTGTGTGTGTGTGTCTGTATGCATGCTTGTGTGTTCATGCATTATGCTTGTGAACACGAATGTGTGCCTTTCTCAGAAGATATTTCTCACACTTCCATCACAATCAAAGTGTCACCCTTCCAATACACTCTCATCACCCTGGCACATTTTACATACTCCTTCCTCTGCTCACCACAGCTATACCTGGAGGACGTTTCCGTTTGCTTTCCTGAGACGGGCATGGTGCGGAGATGAATGATCCAAACTCTTGGTCTCCTACTTGGAAAGCCAAGATTTGAGCTCAGGTTTCAATCTGAAAGTTGCTCTGGCCTATGCACCTGTGTTAGTCCCTCAGCCAGGGGGTCATGATGTACGATAGGTGCTAGCTAGCAAAGGGCCACCAGCATCTGTGCACACAGACAAAAACCTAGAATCTATGATGGTCCCCAACAGGACCCAACATGACACAGTGACTTCCAAGGTCACAGAAACCAGGGCAAGTATAGAAGCCCATGTTAAAGATTACAGTCTGGTCCCTGAACTCAAGTGCACAGAGAAAAGCCACATCCTCGTGCTCAAGCCCACATTGCTGGAAAGGGTGTGGACCCATGGAGGACAGAACAGGGCAACATCGGTCAAAGCCAGTCTCCATGTGTACACACGACCAATGGCAGAAAAGCATCATGGAGGGAATTTACTGTCCTTGATAAGATTTCCGTAAGCCCCAGGAAGGTTCAAATTCTCTAAGCACACACTCACACACCACTGGAAAATAGGAAATCAAGGTCAAGCTTGGTTGGAAGCATTGGACTAACACCCCTGAGGCAAATCTCCTGCAAAGCTGGCCTACAGCATGACAGCACAGACTCCAAGACTCCTAGGTGTAAGAAACATCCCACTGGACAGAATACCTGGGAGGGTTCAGACAGCCACTGTCTTCATGGGAAACACCCACACACACAGGGAAAATCTCAAGAATAGTGGAAGGAATCTATCAAACTCATCGACAGTGCCAGCTGTTTACGTAAACTATGATGTCAGTGTCCTCAAGCGTTGTACATGGGATTTTCTGAAGACAAATGATGAGTGAAGCAAACTGCTAGGCTTCTTTTCTGAGTGTTGAATTCAGCCTGGCAAGCAAGGCTGCTTTTTATGCCGTGCAAAATCTTACAGAGACATGACGCATATAGTCACAGCATATTGGGATCTTGTGCCCAGAACTAATTTCCAAAGAAGCATGGGACACCTTAGTGGCACATCAGTCAGGAGAGGTTATGGGACTCGGTCCTCACACAGAAGCCAGGTTAGGGTTCACATGTATTGGACTGAATATTTGGCTTTGATCAGGCTCGCTTTAGCTAGAAAGACAAAAACCCTCTTTACGTTTCCTCCCTGCTCCTCTCCCGTCCCTTCCTCTCTGCACCAAGGAGAAGGCCTAGCAGCAGTGAGGCCAGTACCTCCTATGCACCCACATGCACACACTCGCCTCCTGTCCTCATGCATCCAAACTTCCTGCCTACTTCCTGAGCAGCCGCACCTGTGTCCTCACAGTGGCTCCGTATCCTCCTAGCTCCCCCCAAGTGCCTGATGGAAGAGCTACCCATTTTGAGGGCAGAGGAAGAAACTCCGACTCTTCCTCAGGTAAACTCACTTTTCCTCAACATTTTATTTATTTGGAAGACAGAAAGAGAAAGAAGGAGAGAGATAGAGAGCACACGAGAGTGCAAGCATGGGGAGTAGCAGAGGGCAAGGAAGAAGCAGGCTCCCCTTTTGAGAGGGGTGCCCAATGTGGAGATCCATCCCAGGACCCTAAGATCAGGTCCTGAGCTGAAGGCAGAAGCTTCAATGTCTGAGCCGCTCGGTCACCTCGGTGAAGTCATTTTGTGCTTCTGAGGGACAACCAGTGTTTGATTTCTCTTTCCATGAACATCTGAGCATGGACATGCCAGAGGGGAGAGACAATGTCCTTGGTGCTGAGAGCCTGCCGTGAGTTTATACCGTTAACGGACACCGGCGGATTGAGACGGGCACTGAGAAAACGTCACCACCGTTGCTTAGGCAATGGGTGGTCGTGAGCATTTTCCACCAGGTCATTCTGTCTATGGGAAATGGCTTTGGAATGAGTTGCCGAAGAACATGGACGGGGCAGTTGTGACATTCTAAGCCGGAGCCTTTTCTGGAGGTCATTTTCTCCTTCTCCGGATCATAGTCGCAAGGACTGCATCCCATCTAGCTTGCTTACGACACCAAGGGCACAGAGATGTGTGCACACGGTGTGCACAGGGGCGCTGGGATCCTCACTGGGTTTCCCTTTCTCCAACTGCAGGAGCAGCAACCGGATATGTCCCATATACATGTGTTCCCATCACTCACTTTAGGGGGACAGATCTAGCTGAAGAACAAGGTAGGGCTTTCTCTCCTCCTCTGGTCTGAAGAGCTTCCCCAATTCTGAGTTCCTCCTGGGAACGGAGGCTGGGGTGACTGAACAAATGGCGTGTCCTGTAGAAAACCAGACCCTGTACTATAGTCCCTGCAAACCAGTAGGTCATTCAGGTGGTGTGCCTAGTGCATCTGAGGGTTGGGTCTTGTTCTTGTATGGGTCTATGTGACGGGACTGGACATGTGGGTGTGTTGACTGGGTGCCTTTCATCAGAAGACATCTCCCACTTAATGAACTTCAGTGCAGGGGTCAAAGTTTCAAAGCCAAACCTCCTTCATCACCGCTGTGCACACCCCCCTAGGACACAACATTCCATGCTAACCACAGTTCTACCTGGAGGGTTGCTTAGGATTCCCTTTCCTCAGACAGGGATGGGGAGAAAGAAAGGGGCCAACATCTGTACTAGCTGGGGATATTTCGAAGACAGGGTCAAAATACAAAAGAATCAGAAGCTATTTTAGTCTACTGAAACATCAACACCAACCTTACAAAAACACATCTTCAATGCACAGAGGGAAGGCTCACTGGCAAATGGCAACTGCCAGGAAAGCTTCATCATTAGCTTGGGGCCTGATCAAACTTCCTGACAATCTGCTACATGGCCAGATAAGAGAGTGCCCTTCTCTCGCCTGGCCCCCGCTCTCTCATGAACTTGCCGGTTCCTGTTTGGGGGGGGGGGGTCCTGGGAAACTGGGTCCCGCTAACTTGAAGGACACACCCACATGCCACAGGAAAGGAAGACTGGGAAGAATTAGCACTTTGTGGATGGGGACTCTGTTGGAATGCATAGATGTCAATATGTAGAAATCCTGTGTCTTGGTTTTTCTGACTGTGCATGACTCGGAACAAATGTAAACCTCTAGGGTACTTGTGCTTGCATTGAATGCAACCCTGTCACACAGTGTTCTTCTGAAGAAATACAGTCTCTTAGAAGAGGTGAGAGATAGGTAGGAGAAGCAAAGAAACGGTCTTAACAATGACCATGGCAGTTGCTGGTTGGAGGAACTTGCCGGTCAGTACAACGGAATGTGCATATTAGTGTTTACCCTTTTACGGGTTGAAGAGGTCACACTGGTTCAATTCCCTGTAGGTAAAGTTCAGAGTCAATGTTTCTCTCTCCATTCCTGTTCCTTGTCCTGACCTCTGTTGATGCAGCAGCAGCTTGCTCAGTCTATACCCATGTAACCCAATGTCGCCATACACTCCCATGCATGCCCACCCCAAGCTAAACTCCCTGAGCAATTCCTGCTGAGCCCCACCAGTGGACTGACCATTCTGTGTATCTCTCCCTAGCTTTGCTGATGGATAGGTTGGTGAACGTTCCACAGGAACGACTTAGGAAGACGTCCCATTTTTCACCAGGGTGGTACGTTACCCATTCTTTGTGGGAGACACAAAAGTCTTCTGGCTTTTTAAATCAAGGTCACATACAAAAATCTCAGCATGCATAATTGACAGGGTAGGGAGAAGTCTGAGTTACAATCTGTTACCAAATGATATCTAATCCCAAAGACAGTGCAGGGAGGTGGGGACAGCCACAACAGGATCACCTACCATCTGGAGGGCAGGAAGCTTTGGTACAGGCAGCAGTTATTCCTCCTTGCCACCTATTTTGTCCAGGGGGACCTGGAACATGGGACCTGTAGGAAGAATGGGCACATTTGGGCAGGATTCATTTTGCTCTCTTCATACTTTGGGGCTCACAGGCCGCTAGCACACTTCCCCATCTGTTTTTCTCCCATCCCCCAGGGAACAAATGAGCCATGCAAACAGGACAAAGCCTGATTTGATGTTCCTACTGTTTTCCTTTCTGAAATCACAGGTGTCCCTGCTGGAAGGGGAGGGCGGTAAGTATTCTGGATGCTAGAGTCACTCACTTGTTTGCAACAACCTAGAAAACGGGAATGGTGGGGCTTCCTCGCAGGCTCCATGATGAGAATCATCCTGATTCTAGGTCCTGTGGGACTGAGAATAAGGGTCGCAATAACAGAAAGGGATTTTCTGGGGGAAAGACCCGTGGCCTCATGGCCTTGTCCCTGGAAACTACTCCGCTGCTCTTAGATGGTGCAGGTTTGGGTGCAGGGAGTAGGTGTGCCTTGGAGATGGACTATTTCACAGCTACTCCAGGCCCTGTAGCTCAAACAGGAGGCAGAGTTTCTATACATGTCCCTGCTCCACTCCAGGACCTTTCATCCTCCATCCAGGAAGGGCCAACTGCAGCTCAGTCCAGACTGATTAGCTCCCCACCTCCACACACTTGTCTGCACGTACATGCCAAGTAAAGCTCCCTGAGCGATTCCCGAAGAGCTCTCCTGGGGTCCCGCCACTCTCTGTGTGTATCTACCTAGATCCCCTGGCAAGCCTGTGTGATGGCCTTGACCTGAACAGCACAGAGGAAGAGGCTCCATTTTTCACCAAGTTGGTAAGTTAACCTTTCTTCATGTGAGGTACAGTATCCCTGGTTTCACTTATTCTCGAAATCAGATCCAAACAACTCAGCATGTACAAAATTTGTGGTGAGGAGATTATTGAGGGAACGTCTGTTAGCCATGGAGATCCCATTCCAAAGACCCTGCAGGAAACAGCAGGTTCAGTTAATGTCCACAGGGTAGTGAGGTTTTTCACGGGTGCTACTGACAGCCTTGCCACCCAATGGAGCCAGGGCATGCAACCTCTAGGTGGATTCCATATCACTACCCATGACCCTGCCCATCACCAAGAGAACAAAAGTGCTGCGCACACAGGACGAGACATGACTTGATGTTCATCATGTTTTCTTTTCTGAAATTGCAGGTGGCCCTGATGGAAAGAAAGAGTGGTAAGTATGCTGTGCTTTAAAGTCAATCATTGCTTTGGAGCAACCTGGACAATGGGCAAGGTGGGGCTTCCTTGCAGGCTCCATCTTGAGAACCACCGAGAATCCTGATCCTGTTGCAACGAGGCTAAGGGTCATGTTCCGGACCGAGACCTGAGGCCTCGTGACCCTGCCCCCGGAAGCTACCGTGCTGTTCATGGGTGCTGTAGGATTGCTTGCTGGGCAGGAGGTGTGTTTACATGGGAATCCATGCTCTGTGGTTCTCAGGGTTGGTGTGTCTGTCAGGTGGGTGAATGGTATGTTCTCAAAGGTGTCTGGTCCCCTCAACATGGCGATTAATGGTGTCCACGTTCTCAGGGAAGTTTCCCATCTACGTCATGTCATGAACGTCAATTCATGTGAAAACTCTTCAACACCTACAATTGAAATAGGTGTTATTTCCTTGCAAATACACATAAATTCTCCTAGAAAACAAATCCTGTCGCTTATTAGGAAGGGCTAGACTATGCCCCAAAGACATAAGTGTGTCTTTTCCAATCCCTGTTCCTGAGTCAGTGTCCATGGGTCTCTCCCATCAAGGTAGGTCTCAGGCATGAATGGTCACAGTACCTCCCTCTTGACACTACACTCACATATATGTCTCTGCATCAGAGGCCCCACGTTACATCTTCCCACCCTCATTGGAAGCACTGAGTTCTGAGACACACTCCTCCCTTTTGTAGGTGGCTTCCAGGGCAGCTTCCTGCAACAGCCCATTCAGGGAGGACCTGACAAAGGAGCAGTGGCCAGGAACAGATGGGGCCAATTCACTCTATGTTTCTCCATGGAGATCTACCATTTCCCTGCAGATACCGTGTCTAAGAATGCAACTGGCCTTTTCCCAGGGGAAATTACCCACCCACCACTGGTCCTAGCTGGGGCTCTCAGAGTTGGGCCCAAAAGGTGTCCTATCAAAGGGGGAATGAGGTTGTCTTCAGGCACTGAGCATCACTGGGGGGACCTGGGCCCACTCCATGCAGGAACGAAGGGTGCTCTCTGCATTGCAATGTGGCAAAAGAGTATCTCAAACCTCCACAGGTGTGACAGGACAATCACCACACATTCCGCTCGCCATCTGTCCTTGCAAGTGGGGCTTGTTTTATTCGGAAGGTTTGGGCCAGTAGACAAGTCAAGGGAGTTCAGTGCCTGGGAATGGAAACAGAGCAAAACCAGGGTTTCAGGGTTCTTTGGCAGCAAACAAGACTTTCTCTCATGAGAAACACGTATTTGAACAGAATCTGATTTTCTACCATCTCTTTTCCTCACTGTCATCTGCGGGATCCATGGGAGTACGTTTCGCTGCTCTCTGAGGACACTCAAGAGACTGTTTCCAGGTAGTTGCACCATTCTGCATTCCATTAATTGCATACAAAGTCTCAAATTTTCTGCATCCTTCCGACATGGGTTTTGGGCTTGAATTTCTGGTTTGGGTCTTCGCTATCCTAGCAGACACTGCCACAGCTCAGTGTCCTTTGGATTCACATTGCCCTCATGATGCCTTATGTTGAGCATCCTTTCATATGTCTGTTTGGCCAGTCATTTGTTCGCTTTGCAGAACAGTCAAGTCAAGTCTTTTTCTCGATTCTTTCATTTGGTGAAATCCCGTTCTTCTTTCTTTGTTTTTGTTTTGTTTGTTGTTTTTCTATTTTGTCAGTGAACACACCTTTTCTGAAATAAGGATTGCAAATGGCGTCTCCAATCTGTGGGCTGCCTTTTCATTCTGTTCACTGTTTTAGAAGAGGATACTTTTTCTAGGCAGTCCTCTTGTCAAGCATCGTGATGTCAACATGAGTACATTTGGGCATTTCTATTTCATTCCCACGTGCTCCTGCCTATTTAAATGCCAGCACCATCCTGTTGGCTCAAGGGAGTGATCCAAGGTATTGGAAGTTCAGCTTCTAGGAAACCACCACCTACTTCTTCATATTCAGAAAAGTTTTGACTCCTTGTGTTCTCTGTGGTTCCATTGTCTATTCTAGCAGCTTCTCTGTTCCGAGAGCATCACATTGTGCTTTTGGTCAGTGCTGCACGGAATCTGTTCCCATTTATTCTAGGAACTGGGGCTTCCCCTTAATCCCTTCAGATCCAAAGTCCCCCAGCAGCGCCTGGTGGGCGTGCGTGAGCCCGGGAACGTCTTCCCTATCAACGTCCCTGTCAGACCAGCCACTGATGCCCGAGAAATACGCGGGAGAGCAGGCCCTGTCTCTCGCTCCTGGTTGGCTTCTAGTGCTGAGCGATCCAGGAAAGAGTCTGTCTAGTATCCATGGTACACAGTCGTTTATTATCTCAGTGCAGGATACGGAAATCATCAAGGGAACGAAAACGTCCAGTTGCTCACTCCCACTAGCCACACGTCAAGAGTCCCATAGCGACTGGCGTTTCCGATGGTTGCGCTGGGAGGGGACAGCGGTCATGGGCATGCAGAACTGACACTGAGGTGACTGCTGCAGCATCCTGGTCTCATTAGAAGGGATGAAACTCCAATCCCTGTCTCCTCCGAGGGCTCCGGCTCCACACCAGCCCCGTGAATATTTGACAGCAGATCAAAAGGGTCAGACAGATGCTGCATGGCCCATAGACATCTCAACAGAACTGGGATGAATGGGTGAGGCACTGTCTTGCATAACAACATTGCTCCTGTTTCAGTTCCTACATATTTGCATGTAGAGAGCATCGAAGACTCCAGCAGTGAGGACGAAGTCTCTTCAGGTAGGGAATGGCACAGAGGAAGGGAACAGTGGGACAGGGCTCCTGGGAACAGGGAACTGCACCTGCCGGTCTGGAGGAAGAAGGTGGATAAAAAACCACCACGGAAAGGGATGCATTAGCAACAGATATTATTTGCTCATTTCATAGTTTCTCAATGAAAAGAATAGGCATTGTGTCCACGGGCTTTTGGGGTAGGCTGGGTTTGTCATCACCACTCAACTCCTTGAGTGGTTAGTTTAAGGATCTTTCCCATCAAAACTGCTCTTGCCTCCCTTTCCCGCTGCCACATGTCAAAGCTTGGTCTCTTTGCTCAAGACCTCTCAGGAATGTTGCACAAGAGATTCTGGGTATTTCTTGGCACGGGCCCAGACCTGGTCATGGTCGTGACCAGGCAGCCCCAACCACCCTCTCCTGTGAAAAAGAACCAGGGCACTATATTCTATTGGGAGCCAGGACATGGAAGACAGGTAAGGTCGCTCCCTCCTAACGTCCACTACCAAACCTTCCTGGTTCTGTCCAAGCTGCTGTACCTTCAAGGGGACTCTCAGAGCTGGAGAAGGTAAGGCAAACTTCCTCTAGGTTCACTACACAGGCTCCCATGTCCCTTAGCTTCTGTCAGCCTTCACACCCCAGCCGAGTCTGACCTGTGGACATGTTCCCAAGGGAAGAACTTCCCATTCAGCTGCCCTGGAGATCCCCTGTCACGGGCTAGGGTCCTCCAAGCCTGTGTGAAGGGGCTTCTGGAGCTGCTTCACATACTTGCTGTCCCAGGTCCACTCTACCTCTCACCAGCTGTCGTCTAGCATAGCACAGAACTTCTTGGGAGCAGGGCCAGGGAGTCACGGCTCCTCTCAGAAACCCAACTCTCCTGAACACAGCCCTGGCCAAGATTCCCACTCCCCAGCCATGAACAAAATGCAAACGTTCCTCAGGCCTGCCCAGGGCCCTACACACACCTCTGCCCCATCCATTCCCTGCCAGCCTCAGCAGGAGCTCTGGCAGGAATCCTGTGATTCAGTGACAAAACTGGTGGACCTTTTCCAGGGCTGCCCTGAACAGCTGAGGGCACCTGCTCCCATCTCCATTCAACCTCTGTAACACTTATGGAAACAGAGGGCGCTGTATTAGCTTGAAACATGTCCCTGGGAAGGTAATCCCAGTCACTGGGCAGACATGGCTATGGGGAGGTGGTGGGCCATCTACCCCTGCAATTCCCCAGCAATCCCAGACCCAGGACAGCTGCTCCCAGCACAGAAGGATCAAGGGGTTGATTCGTGGACCCAGGATATCTCCTCTCTTTCCTTGGTTGCCCCCTCTTGGACAACATTATGACTGGTGGACCTTGGCATTAGGAAGGACATGTCACATCACTAGGGGAGGAGGAGGAGGAAGGGGAGCAGGGAGGGAGAGGAATAAGGATGGAGAAAGGGAAAATCCTGCAGAGGCAGTCTTAGGGACAGTGATGGCCTCCAGGAGGGAAAAGATCATACAGCTGTGGTTCCAGGTCTTGGAGAGAATCGGAGGTTGGAATAGCACGTGGGCAACAAGAGACCCACCTGCACTCTGTGGAGATCAAGCAACCATGGCCATGGAGGACTCAGATCTGAAGCTCCATCCAACTGAGGGCAGAGGCCATCATCCCCAGAGCAGCAGGCCAGAGGTCGTCAGATCCACTAACTCCCCTTTGTCCACTCTCACGGCCACACCAGGATCCTCGCTGCTCTCTGACCTGGAGGAGGACTCCACAGAAGAAAATGATTCTGATAGAAGGAGTCACACTGTGCCTGTAATTCATCTCCACCTCCATCTCTTGGGCTTCCTCTCTCATCTGTCTGTAAGCACCTCTTCTCAGCTCTTCTCCTTTCCCTGCTTTGACGACGCCCAGCCTGGAGGCCTTAATCTCTGGTGGGCTCTCAGGATTTGCATCTGAACTGCTCCATGATAATCCCAGGGAATCCCTCCTCAGCCCTTTCCTAGCATCACCCTGACCCCTCATCACTGAGTCTGGGAAGCAGCCCTGGATAGCAAAGCAGGCAGTAGGCCTGGGAGTCGGCAGGGCACAGATCACCCTGCTGGAGCGGCCTCAGGAAGGGAGGCTAGGCATGGGTGTCCCCACTTGGTTCTCTGCTGCCTGGGAGTCTGTCCTCATCCCCTGTTCTGCTCTTGCTCTCAGCTCTCAAGAAGCTTCCCTTCTATGGACTTTACAGAAACTACAAGGGAAGCAGAAGACGAGAAGGATGTGAGAATGGTGTGAGTTAGGCAGGAAAAGGGGCAGGCAAACATGGATACAATTCTCCCTCGTTGCCCTGACTTTGTTGTGGGCACCTCAGGAAACCACACAAAACCCGGGGTGCTGCCCTAGCCTCTGACCACAAAGAGGAGAGGAGAGTAAGGTCACAGTCCCTAGAGGCACCTGGAAGCCTGAGAACATCCCTTGGGGATCCTCCACCTGATCCGTGCAACTCCCTGTGGTGGCTGGGCACTGTCATTCAGGAGCTGCTCATCTTGGAGGGAGGGCACTGGTTGCCTGGAGGGACTGGAGGCAGCCCATACACTGTGCTCCTCTGGAAAAGGGCCCCATGCCCCATTGACCCCTCACTCTGTGTGACCCTAGCCTTTCCCTCCCACCCTGCAAAAATCAACAGAACTGCTTGTTCCTGAACAAAACTAGTCAGGAAGAGACAGTGGTGGGGTGGCCCCATCTCCCACTTCAGGCACCTGAGAAATGAGCAAATAAGACTGGCCCCCAGGCTCATAGGAACAGGACAGCTCACTCCTCCCAGTGCTGCATCTTTGTTGGCATGGAGTAGGCACCGTTCTAAGCTGAGTCATGTACGCTGGCCACTCCTGTAGGAACCAACCAAAATTTCCATTCCCCCAAGCCTCCAAGATGCCTTGAGGGAGGTAGCAGGTCCCCTCATGGCACAACTTCTCTTTGTGCGTTTGATATTCTATAGACTCTCCTCAATCCCTCAATCCGCAGGGAAGACCCATCACGGAAAGGCCACCCTGCCTGCTTCCACTTTTCCCACCACCTGGCCACAGTGTGGGGCCAATGCAAACTTACTTCTCATGGGAGTTGGGAGCACGCCTTCCCTGTCACGCCACCTGCAACACTCAGGTGGGCAAAGGCTCCCCCCACAGAGAAGGGCATGTCGAGGTCTCTGAGAGAGGATGGGGAAGGGACAGCCCATCAAGAGGAGGACCAGACAGTAATGGAGGAAGATGGTCAGGGAAGGGGCCTGAGTGGCCCTGAGAGTGTAGCCTTCATTCAGCCCCAGGGGGCCCATGGGAAACTTCCCTTTCTTCATGTCACACATGGGTCCTGCAGGGAAACATCTACCTCAACACCTCAGAAGACACATCCCACAAAACCACACAGGCCTCTGGTAAGACCTGCCCCAAGCCACATGCCACTCGCTATCTCATACCACTCCGTCTGCTCTCTCCACAGCTGCACCACAGGACAGTCTGCCCACGACCCCAAGGAACCAGAGTCCCCAGAGGTGCTCAGACAAAGGGAGCCAGGAGGGCACTGGGGCGCCTCTTGTGGCTTCAATTTGGGGACGGAAGAAGACTCAGCATGAAAACACAAGGAAACACACCTGCAAGAATGGCTCTCTTTCCCCTGAGCTCCGCAGGCAAACAAAGAGAACAGTTCTGTGCAGCCCACCAGAAGAAGGCACTGTAAGTCCAAGGACGAGACAAGAGGACCCTCTGAGTTGGCCACAACACCCAGAGTTGGCTGCCCAAGCCCTGCTGATGACTGACACTTGGATCATGAGGCAACAATCTGGGCCTACAATAGTTCATTGTCTGGTGAGACTGGGCCCCCCTGGGACTGGGGTCACAGCAGCCTTCCGGTCTTTCCCCTGTCTGCTTCAAGGGCTGCTCCTCCTCCAGATGTCCCTCCAGTCCCCAGAAACCATGGAGAGCATGACAGAGGAAGGAAGAAGCAGGACGGCCAGGGCCCCTTGACCACCCTGGAATCAACTCGAGGGACAGCAGCCACCCCAGTTCTATTCCCCCAGGGTGCCACCCCTGAACCGCCCCTGTCATTTCCACGCACCTGACCATGACCAATGCTGGGCTCAACACTGGCAGTGGTCCCACAAAACAGGCCCCGCTCAGTCCGTGTGTTTTGCAGCAGCAACAGGTATAGGGAGGAGAGACTGTCCATAATCTGAGCTTGACTTCTGGAGAACCCATACACCATGGCAGAGGAACTAGGGCCCCAATCACCACGCTGCACCTTGGGGAAAACATGGGCCACAAGGATGGCAATGCTAGACACCTAGGGCTTACAGAAATGGGATCCAACATTCCTTTCGTGGGAATGCTAGTTCGTGCAGCCAATTTGGAGAACAGTGTGGAGATTCCTTAAGAAATTAAAAATAGAGCTTCCCTATGACCATACAATTGCACTACAAGGTATTTACCCCAAAGATACAGAGGTAGTGAAAAGAACGGCCATCTGTACCCCTATGTTCATCACAGCAATGGCCAACATTCCTTAGGAAGCATGTTCAAGCATTGCACATTTTGCTCTACCTGAGTCCTCCAAGTTCAAAGGACTCAGGAAGCATTTCTTCTCCCAAGGCAACCCTAATCTATCTCCCTATGTTCAAGAAGAATCTCTTCTCCTTGTAACAGGGCATCATTGGAAACATGGGTGATTTGACCAAGGCTTGGATGGGACTGTCCTATGGAGAGAGCTAGGCAGAGACTCAGATGGGACAAAAGGGCTATAAGGAACTAAGGCTGACTTTTGAAAAACCTGCAGCCATCAAGCCCTTTGGGAATGTTGGCCTGACCCCTTGCTTCCAGACTGCCCCACTGCCTCACCAGGAGCTTAAAGAATGTCACTCTCTGGCAGGTGTAGGAACCTCAGATATATCGGGCACCTCAGGAAGAGGAATGTGCCCAAATCCACAGGTATTGCAGGCATGTCTGATGGAAAGCCCTTCCCTTGGCTTCTGGCCTAGAGAGACAACGATTAGAGATTCCTCAAAAAAGACCCAGTGATGCAGATTCTAAGCGAACACCATGATTGATCACTACACTTGCTAAGCTTAAGTTGATAATTGCACCGGGTGGGTTAAAGCGGGACTTGCTTTCCAAGGACATGAGCCCTGAGCTGGCTGTCTCTGGAAAGGAACATTCTTTGGAAGATGAAAAGTAGGCTTCAAAAACCCACCTTTGTGGACGTTCAAGTCTAACTCTAGTGGCCTTTCCATATGTGTTGCTTACCTAAGCTAGACAACTTGATATCATCTTCCTAAACATTTCCACATTAGCTCATGGACAGGCAATCCCCTTGCTTCTTATTCTGTGGGGATACCAGGACCCCATGGGCTCAGGTCTAATTCAACAACTGGAACATGCGAATGATTCCCCCACGACTGTGGAACTCAACAAACACTCTGACCAATTGGATGGGGCTGGGATGAGGAACCAATTCCCTTAAAGTCAGAGAACATACGCCACTCCACAGGGTTCTCTGGGGACTTATGGAGACAATGAGTGACCCAGCTGTCCCTGTAACTGGAGTGGAAGGTGCACTTGGGAAGGCCCTTTTCTGCCAGACAAGTTTTCTCCCACTTACCGGCAACTCCTACTAATGAGGATATTCAGGCGAGACCTCAAAATAAAAAGGGCTTCTTGGAATAATTTCTTCCCTCCCAGTCCTACAGATCCAAGAAGCCACCCCATTCTGGTACAATGGCAAACAAAGTCTTTAGCTAAGCATCCATCTGCCCTGCTGGGAAAAGGAACTTCCTGATTCATACAGGGATGGCCCCTGACTCTAAGGACTTGGCATCAGCTCCAGAGCATCACAGAGAACAAAGGCCACCAAACAATGATAAGAGACTGATTTATCAAATACCAGCTTACATTTTGAGATATGCCGGAACTAACACCAGAGAACAGCCCAACTTTAAACCCAGTGACCCTTAGGCCTGGACCCGAACACTGAATGCCCATGGCTCATATCTCTTGAAAGGTTCTTAAATCGACCAGTCTTAAGATGTCCCTAAGAAAATGCAGACAGGTGCTTTAGCAATGGCAATAGTTTCATGGAAAGGGGGTAAGAAAAACCAGGTTTGCTGTCATCAGTCGAACTCAGACTGCTAAGACCAAAGCCTGTCAGCAAACATGTCTGCCCCCAAAGCAGAGATCCTAGTGCCCACCTGATAGTTCTAATTGGCAAAAATCTTACAAGTATTTATCCTGACTCCAACAAGCGTTCCTCGTCCTCTACACCCATGAAGCAATTTATAGAAAAGGCTCATTTTCCAAGCCATAACCCGCCAACCCAACAAGGGCCTGCAATAATTGCACATTACAAGAATGGCCCTCCAAACCCGAGGAGTCCTTGAAAGCCTGACTGCAGTTCAAGGAGATTCAGGATTAGATAAGGGCCCCAATGGCCATGAAGCTCTAACCTGTGCCCATGGCTTCCCCAAGCTCCAGATGTCACCGGACACTTGGAGTGGGCCTAGATGCCTGGGTGCATTGAGAAAAGCTTCACCGACACAGCCAACCTTCCCCATTTCAAGCAAAGGTGCACGTGTGCTCCGTTTCATGGACATGGCCACCTACCATCCATCTTTGTCCCTCTTTGGGACAGGAGGATGTCGTGTGGCATGGGGAAGTCCTTACAGAGTACACAGGAAAGGCCCTACTTATCAGCCCAAACAGGATTTCTCAATGAAATAAGGTAATGATCCCAATGCATGAAGCAGTTCTACAAAACACAAAGACTTTAGATGCTATAACTGCTGCACAAGGTGGAGCTTGTGCCAATCTAAAGACAGAATGATGTGGGTACATTCCCCACTATCACAAAGAGATTTCTGGATTCCTAACAGATACCACTGCTCAAATCTGCACTTCCAAGGATCCCTCTCTTTAAGGATTGCCTCAACTCTTGGCCTGGGGGAAGGTTCTCACCCACTATCAAAGGACTCTTCATGGGGATTTTCCTTCTCTTTCTTCTAACCCTGCAGTGTTGTTCCCCACCCATCCCCTCTGTCTCTGCAGGTGGTGCCAGGAACCCTTCACTGCAGTAACTTCCAGAGGACAGATGGTCTTTTCCACTCAACAAGATCCAGTCACAACTTCCCCCCTGCACTCAGCGATCTCTTCATTTCACAACTCTGACACAAAGAGGCCCCCTAACTGACCAGGAATGACCCACAGGTAGGGACAGCACTACGCCCCTATTTAGCAGGAAGAAGTTACAGAAGGTGAGACCATCCTCCTTCAACAACCTTAAGGACAGAAGGGTCAAAACTGTTCAGGGGCACACGAGGAGGGATGAGGAAGCCAGCTGAGAACTAAGCAGGAGCTGGCACGCAACACAGCCCCCACCCCCAATATATGATATGAGTGATATGCCCTAGGTGCTCTGAGTGCCCTAAAATAAGGAAAGGAAAAAACATATTCTCCACAAATAATAAATCAAAACCCTGCAAGACCAGAGTCTCCCTCAGTTTATAAAAAGTGCTCGTGATTCTCAAGGAAGAGGTTTTCTTAACAAGAGGCTAGTAATCATCCAGAGACCTGTAACTCCATTTCTTGAAGCCCTAACATCCCCCCTCCCTTCCATCACACTGAGGGAGGCTGAGGCAGAAGGAAATGTCAATAAAATGGAATTTCTATTCAAACCTGCAGTCCCTTGAGAAGGACTTGTGAGAGGAGGAAAGTAACATTCCTGAGGAAGCTCCCAACTATCATTCTATTAATGCCTTCCTAGAAGGAAAAACCACCTTCATTTGACAAGAGCAAAGCCTTCTGTATCCTGTGTCCTCTGTCCTATTGCAAAGTTCTTGCAAAACCTCCCTTTTGCCTGACCACCCCCAACCCCATCCTAGATGGAGTCAGCCTCCCATCATGACCCCAGCATAGCACAGAAATCTGAATAGTTTTATTTCTGGGCTGAAATGCTCCTCAAGTCAAACCATTGCCTGAGTGTCTGTAAACGTCACTGGCTTGAGCACGACTCACTGATATAGTCTTTGAAATTAAAACATCTAAAATTTAATCAGCAGTTGACATGGGTGTGAGGCTACCATTTAGAAAGATCTATCTGAATTCCATAAAGTAAAACGCACCCGACTACAAGTGGCATGTAGAGGTTGATGCAGAGACAATTCCTGAAGGAAGGGGTTGGAATTCGTATGTTGAGTCAGGAAGGGAGGAACATGAGTGAGCAATCCTTCCACAGCCCCTCCTGTTTTGGCCATTAGCAGAGGGTTCACCCTGCACAGGAACCCGGCCAATGCTGGGGCCCAGGAGGGATATTTCTCATGTACCTCACCTCATTCCATGTGTGTTATGTCCAGGGAAGAGAAACCTTGTATTTACAGATGATGTGGAAGAACCTTCAGCCATGTGTCCCCAGTTCAAATGACATAAGAATTCATTCATCCTGGATTGCACCACACACATCTCCCACGTGGACGAGCCTTTGGTCAGGGCTCTAACCTCGGGTGACAAGAGAGAACTCAACATTCTGAGGAAAGTAGACATGATATGCATGGGGGAAACAATTCTAGGGTAGGGCTCACCTCTGCACACAGCAAAATCATGGGAGAGGCACCTTAGGGATGTAACAAGAGTGGGAGACCCTTCATTCAGAGAGCTCTGTTCTTATTCTTCCCCATGACCTCACATGGGTTAGAAGCCATGTGGTTGGATTGCTGTACCAGAGCTCACAGCAACATGCATCCCTTCGAGGCCATGGGCACATTGCCACAGACAGAAACTGATTTAATCCATCTTTTTGGGAAAGCATTTAGTACGGCCACACCCTTATCCAGCATCTGAGGATCCACACCGGTGGGAAACCCAACAAATGTGTTCAAAGTGGAAGAGCTGTTAGATACAGCTCTCACATTTGGAGACACCAGAAAACTCAGACCAGGGAAACCTGTGTCTGTATTACTGGGGTCCTCCTGGACCCAGAGTGGCCACCTTTCTCACCACCACAGAAATCACAAAGTTTGTACTGTGGTTTGTACAAACCCTGTGTCTTTGATCACTGAGGCAGATTCTTCTGCCAGAAGTGGTCCCTTTCGCAACACCAGAGAATTCACACGGGGAGAACCACTAGGGCTGTATCTTGGTGGAAGAAGCTTAAACTGGGGCTCTGGCCAAAGCTCCTGCTACCGTCTCAGAGACCAGGTCATCCTCATACAGGAGCGAAGGTGCAGGGACATCCTGGGACAACCTGCATCATCACTGCTGCTGAATGCTGACGAAATCCATGTGGGAATCCGATTCCTCATGGAGCCAACACGTGAAGGACCTGGGACGTTTCACACAGAAGAAAACCCTCCCAGAGTGATGAGGAAAGGAATGTTTTCAGGTATCCCTTCTTCGTTAGCCAGCAACGACACCCTTACACCGAGGAAACACTGATCCCAATGCAACAAGGGGAAATTCTTCCCTGGACACTCACATCAGAGAATCACTGGGCAAATACCTCCCAAGGAATTTCTTAGGGTGAAATTGAGATACAAACTCAGATACTGACGATTTTTCACTGCAAACACATAAAACTGTGTCACATTCTGAGGGATGCTGAATGCAGTATTTCAAAAATCAATAGCTAGAAATAAGGCAAATCTGCTCCCATCCATCAGTACTTGCATAAAGGCTAGTATCACTGAAAAGGAGGGGTCTCACAACCATGCACACTGTGCCAATTAAGATCAGGGGACTTTCAATTATCATATGGTTTCACTTATTTGTGGAGCATAACAAATAGCATGGAGGACAAGGGGAGATGGAGAGGAGAAGGGAGTTGAGGGAAATTGGAAGGGGAGGTGAACCATGAGAGACTATGGACTCTGAAAAACGATCTGAGAATTTTGAAGGGGTGGGGGGTGGGAGGTTGGGGGCACCAGGTGGTGGGTATTGTAGAGGGCACAGATTGCATGGAGCACTGGGTGTGGTGCAAAAATAATGAATACTGTTATGCTGAAAAAAATAAAAATTAAAAAAAAAAAAGATCAGGGGACTTTTCCTTTACTAGCTCTCACAACTGACACTGGTACTGTCTTTGGTAAGAAGTTTGACACATATATACACTGCCTGGGATCCATGAGAACATCAGTTGAAGAGTTAACTTAGAATTTTAGAACAAAAGGTGATTGACGTATGTTCACAAAAACATTAATCTATCGATGTATGTAGATCACAAGGATGAATGTCAACAAGACTCAACAAACACATGGTTTGTGATCTACCTCTCATGTGGCCTAAATTCTACTAATATTGTCCTCATAAATTGAAAAAGATTTATAAATTAATTACATGCTTAGAAATATTTATGTTTTCTTTACTTATTTGAGTGTGAGAGAGCTAGAGAGGGAGGAAGAACAGTCCGGGTTGGGCAGCAGAGAAGAGGGAGAGAAAGCAGGCTTCACATTGAGAAGGGTGCCCAATGCAGGGCCTGATCCCCCAGGATACAGGGATACTGACCTCAGCCAAAGGCAGATGCTTAACCAACTGTGCCACCCAGGGACTTGCAAATTAATTTCATCTTTTACAATGGTGCTATTTTTGAAGAACTGTGTGTATCAGGATAGGAATCAAACTGTACTGTTCAGATTCAGGCAGTGAGGGCTTCCTCCCCCTCTATGAGAATTTGGTAGCCAACTGCTTTTCTCCACCACCAATAATAGATCCTTATCTCTTGGCCTGAAAAGGTGTAAGACCACTGCCTATATGGAAACAGTTCCCGATTTAGAAGATTTAGAACAGGAGGGTATATGTAGGCTCCCTTCCATAAAAACAAAGAACATCCAGGAATGCCTGTATGGTTCTTTTATTTAAGGGACAAACTCTTGATTTTGGCTCAGGTCCTGATAACATGGTTGACACATCGAGCCCCTGATATGTGTCATGCTCTGCACCGCAGGTGGAGCCTGTGTAAAGGTCTCTCTCTCCCTCCATACCTCCTCTTCCAAACTTGGATACCAGAAGTTCCACCAAGTTTATGCCAACTAAAGGAGGAGCGTGTATGAAAAGAGGTGACCCAGACATCAATCACCAACAAGTGACAAGAGACTAAATAAAATTCCTGCTGCTCTCAGAACCAAAGAGAAGACTTGCAGAAACCCTATTACAACTGCATTTCACATGGCCATCTTAGCAATGCTTACTACTCCTAGAATCTTCATATTAGAAATATGCTCTCATTCATCTACCCTGAATCTTCAGGGATATGGAATTCCTACAGGAGATGTGCAAATACTCTACCTCCTCATGTCTTCTTTACTCTATGTGAGTGATCTTCTTACTGACCCTCTTGATTTTGGCTGAGATGATTATCCCAGCGTTGTGAGATCGAGTCCTATGTCATGATCTGCAATGCGTGTAGCGCCTGCCCAGTGTCTCACTCTCTCTCTTGCACCTCCCCCTCAAAAAAAAAAAAAGATGCCTGATATTCTTTTTTTTTTTTTTTTTTTTGGCTTTGTAAACATATATTTTTATCCCCAGGGGTACAGGTCTGTGAATCGCCAGGTTTACACAATTCACAGCACTCACCATAGCACATAACCTCCCCAATATCCATAACCCCAACCCCTCTCCCAACCCCCCTCACCCCATCAACCCTCAGTTTGTTTTGTGAGATTAGGGGTCACTTATGGTTTGTCTCCCTCCCAATCCCATCTTGTTTCATTTACTCTTCTCCTACCCCCTCAACCCCCCATGTTGCATCTCCTCTCCCTCATATCAGGGAGATCATATGATAGTTGTCTTTCTCCGATTGACTTATTTCGCTAAGCATGATACGCGCTAGTTCCATCCACATCATCGGAAATGGCAAGATTTCATTTCTTTTGATGGCTGCATAGTATTCTATTGTGTATATACCCCATCTTCTTTATCCATTCGTCTGTTGATGGACATCTAGGTTCTTTCCATAGTTTGGCTATTGTCGACATTGCTGCTATTATCATTCGGGTACACGTGCCCCTTCAGATCACTATATTTGTATCTTTAGGTTAAATACCCAGCAGTGTAATTGCTGGGTCATAGGGTAGTTCTATTTTCAACATTTTGAGGAACCTCCATGCTGTTTTCCAGAGTGGTTGCACCAGCTTGCATTCCCACCAAAAGTGTAGGAGGGTTCCCCTTTCTCTGCATCCTCCCCAGCACCTGCCATTTCCTGACTTGTTAATTTGAGCCATTCTGACTGGTGTGAGGTGATATCTCATGGTGGTTTTGATTTGTATTTCCCTGATGCCGAGTGATATGGACCACTTTTTCATGTGTCTGTTGGCCATCTGGATGTCTTCTTTGCAGAAATGTCTGTTCATGTCCTCTGCCCATTTCTTGATTGGATTATTTGTTCTTTGGGTGTTGAGTTTGCTAAGTTCTTTATAGATTTTGGACACTAGCCATTTATCTGATAAGTCCTTTGCAAATATCTTCTCCCATTCTGTAAGTTGTCTTTTGGTTTTGTTCACTGTTTTCTTTGCTGTGCAAAAGCTTTTGATCTTGATAAAATCCCAATAGTTCATTATTGCCCTTGCTTCCCGTGCCTTTGGTGATGTTCCTAGGAAGATGTTGCTGCAGCTGAGGTTGAAGAGGTTGATGCCTGTGTTCTCCTCAAGGATTTTGATGGATTCCTTTCTCACATTGAGATCCTTCATCCATTTTGAGTCTATTTTCGTGTGTGGTGTAAGGAAATGATCCAATTTCATTTTTCTGCATGTGGCTGTCCAATTTTCCCAACACCATTTATTGAAGAGGCTCTTTTTTCCATTGGACATTCTTTCCTGCTTTGGCGAAGATGAGTTGACCATAGAGTTGATAGTCTATTTCTGGGTTCTCTATTCTGTTCCATTGATCTATGTGTCTGTTTTTGTGCCAGAACCATGCTGTCTTGATGATGACAGCTTTGTAATAGAGCTTGAAGTCCGGAATTGTGATGCCACCAACTTTGGCTTTCTTTTTCAGTATTCCTTTGGATATTCGAGGAATTTTCTGGTTCCATATAAATTTTAGGATTATTTGTTCCATTTCTTTGAAAAAAAATGGATGGTACTTTGATCGGAATTGCATTAAATGTGTAGATTGCTTTAGGTAGCATAGACATTTTCACAATATTTATTCTTCCAATCCAGGAGCATGGAACATTTTTCCATTTCCTTGTGTCTTCCTCAATTTCTTTCATGAGTACTTTATGCTTTTTTGTGTATAGATTCTTAGTCTCTTTGGTTAGGTATATTCCCAGGTATCTTATAGTTTTGGGTGCAATTGTAAATGAGATGGACTCCTTAATTTCTCTTTCTTCTGTCTTGTTGTTGGTGTAGAGAAATGCAACTGATTTCTGTGCATTGATTTTATATCCTGACACTTTATTGGATTCCTGTACAAGTTCTAGCAGTTTTGGAGTGGAGTCTTTTGGGTTTTCCACATATAGTTTCATATCATCTGCAAAGAGTGATAGTTTGACTTCTTCTTTGCCGATTTGGATGCCTTTAATTTCCTTTTGTTGTCTGATTGCTGAGGCTAGGACTTCTAGTACTATGTTGAATAGCAGTGGTGATAACGGACATCCCTGCATGTTACTGACCTTAGCGGAAAAGCTGTCAGTTTTTCTCCATTGAGAATGATATTTGAGGTGGGATTTTCATAGATGGCTTTGATAATATTGAGGTATGTGCCTTCTATCCCTACACTTTGAAGAGTTTTGATCAGGAAGGGATGCTGTACTTTGTCAAATGCTTTTTCAGCATCTATGGAGAGGATCATATGGTTCTTGTTATTTCTTTTATTAATGTGTTGTATCACATTGATTCATTTGCGGATGTTGAACCAACCTTGCAGCCCTGGAATAAATCCCACTTGGTTGTGGTGAATAATCCTTTTTTTTTTTTAAGATTTTATTTATTTGTCAGAGAGAGAGAGGAGAGCGAGTGAGCACAGGCAAACAGAATGGCAGGTAGAGGCAGAGGGAGAAGCAGGCTCCCCGCCAAGTAAGGAGCCCGATGTGGACTTGATCCCAGGACGCTGGGATCATGACCTGAGTCGAAGGCAGCTGCTTAACCAACTGAGCCACCCAGGCGTCCCTGAATAATCCTTTTAATGTACTGTGAATACTATTGGCTAATATTTTGGCGAGAATTTTTACATCTGTATTCATCAAGGATATTGGTCTGTAGTTCTCTTTTTTGATGGGATCCTTGTCTGGTTTTGGGATCAAGGTGATGCTGGCCTCATAAAATGAGTTTGGAAGTTTTCCTTCTATTTCTATTTTTTGGAACATTTTCAGAAGAATAGGAATTAGTTCTTCTTTAAATGTTTGGTAGAATTCCCCCGGGAAGCCATCTGGCCCTGGGCTTTTGTTTGTTTGGAGATTTTTGATGACTGTTTCAATCTCCTTACTGGTTATGGGTCTGTTCAGGCTTTCTATTTCTTCCTGGTTCAGTTGTGGTAGTTTATATGTCTCCAGGAATGCATCCATTTCTTCCAGATTGTCAAATTTGTTGGCGTAGAGTTGCTCATAGTATGTTCTTATAATTGTCTGTATTTCTTTGGTGTTCGTTGTGATCTCTCCTCTTTCATTCATGATTTTATTTATTTGGGTCCTTTCTCTTTTCTTTTTGATAAGTCTGGCCAGGGGTTTATCTATCTTATTAATTCTTTCAAAGAAGCAGCTCCTAGTTTCGTTGATTTGTTCTATTGTTTTTTTTTTTTGGTTTCTATTTCATTGATTTCTGCTCTGATCTTTATGATTTCTCTTCTCCTGCTGGGTTTAGGGTTTCTTTCTTGTTCTTTCTCCAGCTCTTTTAGGTGTAGGGTTAGGTTGTGTACCTGAGACCTTTCTAGTTTCTTGAGAAAGGCTTGTACCGCCATATATTTTCTTCTCCGGACTGCCTTTGTTGTATCCCACAGATTCTGAACCGTTGTGTTTTCATTATCATTTGTTTCCATAAATTTTTTCGATTGTTCTTTAATTTCCTGGTTGACCCATTCATTCTTTAGAAGGATGCTGTTTAGTCTCCATGTATTTGGTTTCTTTCCAAATTTCCTCTTGTTATTGAGTTCTAGCTTCAGAGCATTGTGGTCTGACAATATGCAGGGAATGATCCCAATCTTTTTATACCGGTTGAGACTTGATTTAGGACCAAGAATGTGATCTATTCTGGAGAATGTTCCATGTGCACTAGAGAAGAATTTTGTATTCTGTTGCTTTGGGATGAAATGTTCTGAATATATCTGTGATGTCTATCTTGTCCAGTGTGTCATTTAAGGCCTTTATTTCCTTGTTGATCTTTTGCTTGGATTATCTGTCCATTTCAGTGCGGGGAGTGTTAAAATCCCCTACTATTATTGTATTATTGTCGATGTGTTTCTTTGATTTTGTTATTAACTGGTTTATATAGTTGGCTGCTCCCACGTTAGGGGCTAGATATTTAAAATTGTTAGAACTTCTTGTTGGACAGTTCCTTTGAGTATGTTATAGTGTCCTTCCTCATCTCTTATTGTAGTCTTTGGCTTAAAATCTAATTGATCTAATATAAGGATTGCCCCTCCTGCTTTCTTCTGATGTCCATTAGCATGGTAAATTCTTTACCACCCCCTCACTTTAAACCTGGAGGTGTCTTCGGGTTTAAGATGAGTTTCTTGTACGCAACATATAGATGGGGTTTTTTTTAAAGATTTTTTTTTATTTATTTGACAGAGAGAGAGAGAGAGAGAGAGAGAGATCACAAGTAGGCAGACAGGCAGGCAGAGAGAGAGAGGCGTGGAAGCAGGCTCCCTGCTGAGCAGAGAGCCCGATGCGGGGCTCGATCCCAGGACCTGGGATCATGACCTGAGCTGAAGGCAGAGGCCTTAACCCACTGAGCCACCCAGGCGCCCCAAGATGTTTTTGCTTTTTTTTTTTTTTATCCATTCTGATACCCTGTGGCTTTTGATTGGGGCATTTAGTCCATTAACATTCAGGGTAAGTATTGAGAGATATGAATTTAGTGCCATTGTGTTGCTTGTAAGGTGACTGTTATTGTATATTGTCTCTGTTTCTTTCTGATCTACTACTTTTAGGGTCTCTCTTTGCTTAGGGGACCCCTTTCAATATTTCCTATAGAGCTGGTTTGGTATTTGCAAATTCTTTCAATTTTTGTTTGTCCTGGAAGCTTTTAATCTCTCCTTCTGTTTTCAATGATCGCCTAGCTGGATACAGTATTCTTGGCTGCATGTTTTTCTCATTTAGTACTCTGAATATATCATGACAGCTCTTTCTGGCCTGCCAGGTCTCTGTGGATAAGTCTGCTGCCAATCTAATATTTTTACCATTGTACGTTACAGACTTCTTTTCCCGGGCTGCTTTCAGGATCTTTTCTTTGTCACTAAGACTTGTCAATTTTACTATTAGGTGACGGGGTGTGGACCTATTCTTACTGATTTTGACGGGGGTTCTCTGAACCTCCTGGATTTTGATGCTTGTTCCCTTTGCCATATTGGGGAAATTCTCTCCAATAATTCTCTCCAACATACCTTCTGCTCCCCTGTCTGTTTCCTCTTCTTCTGGAATCCCAATTATTCTAATGTTGTTTCGTCTTATGGTGTCACTTATCTCTCGAATTCTCCCCTCGTGGTCCAGTAGCTGTTTGTCCCTCTTTTGCTCAGCTTCTTTATTTGTGTCATTTGGTCTTCCTTATCGCTAATTCTTTCTTCTGCCTCATTTATCCTAGCAGTGAGAGCCTCCATTTTTGATTGCACCACATTAATAGCTTTTTTGACTTCAACTTTGTTAGATTTTAGTTCTTTTATTTCTCCAGAAAGGGCTTTTATATCTCCCGAGAGGTTTGCTTTAATATCTTCCATGCCTTTTTCAAGCCCGGCTAGAACCTTGAGAATCGTCATTCTGAACTCTAGATCTGACATATTACCAGTGTCTCTATTGATTAGGTCCCTAACCTTTGGTACTGTTTCTTGTTCTTTTTTTTTGTTGTTGTGAATTTTTCCGCCTTGTCATTTTGTCCAGATAAGAGTATATGAAGGAGCAAGTAAAATACTAATAGGGTGGCAACAACACCAGAAAAATATGCTTTAGCCAAATTAGAGGAGATCCCAAAACGTGAGTGGGGAGAAAGGGGATAAAAAGGGGTTCAGAAAGAAAAAAAAAAAGGAACTATTAAATAAAGAAAGCCGATAAAGAAAAAATATAAAAAGGAAAAAAAAAAAAAAAATATATATATATATATATATATATATATATATTAGATAAACTATTTAAAAAACGTTAAAAAAGAAAACGGTAAAAGTTAAAAAAAATTAGCAGAAGAAGAGAAAAAAATATTGAAAAAGAAAAAAAAATTAAATTAACTGCAAGGCTAGAGAATCATGGGGAGAAAGCCATGAGTTCCGTGCTTTGTTTTCTCCTCCTCTGGAATTCCGCTGCTCTCCTTGGTATTGAAACTGCACTCCTTGGTAGGTGAACTTGGTCCTGGCTGGGTTTCTCGTTGATCTTCTGGGGGAGGGGCCTGTTGTAGTGATTCTCAAGTGTCTTTGCCCCAGGCGGAGTTGCACCGCCCTTACTCGGGGCCAGGCTGAGTAATCCGCACGTGTTTGCTGGGTTTGCTTTCAGGAGCTTTTGTTCCCTGAGAGCATTCCGTAGAGTTCTGGAAGACGGGAATGAAGATGGAGGCCTCCCGGTCTCCGGCCCAGAGGAGCCGAGAGCCCAGGGCCCCACTCCTCAGTGTGTCCTCAGAGAACAGCGCCCAATTACTTCCGTCACCCTGGCCTCCAGCTGCACTCCCAGCTGACCGAGCCTGCGACCAGTTTAAGGTAACCCCGAGCTGAGAGTCACTCTTTGGCTCTGTCTCTGTAGCCGGCTTCCCTGTTCTAATACCGGTAAGCTCTGCGACACTCAGACACCCCCAATCCTTCTGTGACCCTGTGGGACCTGAAGCCGCGCTGACCCCGCCTGGGCTTCACCCCAGTTAAGCCTCTGGAGCGATGTCCCTCTGCGGAACAGACTTTTAAAAGTCCTGATTTTGTGCTCCGTTGCTCCGCCACTCGCCGGGAGCCGGCTCCTCCCTCCGCGGTCTATCTTCCCGTCCCTTTGGATTCACTTCTTCGCTAGTCGTACCTTTCAGATAGTGGTTGATTTTCTGTTTCCAGAATTGCTGTTCTTCTTAGCTTCAATTTCCCGTTGGATTTGTAGGTGTTTGCAATCTTTAGATAAGCTATTTAGCTGATCTCCCACTACCTGAAGTAGTCTCAGCCTGCTACTTCTCCACCTTCTTGACTCCTCCCCCGGTGCCTGATATTCTTTACTCTAGTTTACTAGCCCTAAAAATAATGCGTTGACAGAAAACACTATTTTGGGGCACCTGGGTGGCTCAGTGGGTTAAGCTGCTGCCTCGGCTCAGGTCATGATCTCAGGGTCCTGGCATCGAGTCCCGCATCGGGCTCTGTGCTCAGCAGGGAGCCTACTTCCCTCTCTCTCTCTGCCTGCCTCTCTGTATACTTGAAATCTCTCTCTGTCAAATAAATAAATAAAATCTTTAAAAAAAAAAAAGGAAAACACTATTCTGTAGAGAATGTCTATTTATAAGATAACCCTGCAATAACTCAGGATTCCGCTAACAGAAGCAATCAGTAGTTCAGATGTTTTGTTTGGAGTAGGGTCTTGCAGGACCTTCTCCATATGTGCCACTAAGTAATTTTCCCCAAACTCTCTAGATATTCTGGTTAAGGGTACATATTGAATATAATCGAAAAGAAGAGGGTATCTTTCCCTCCAGAAGAAAGACAGAAGCCAGCAAAAGAGGCACCCAAGTCAAGCCCTGAACCTCAACCCAGGTGGGGTTTGAGAACCAGAACAACTTACTGCTGTGATGCACATCCACCAGGGAGACGACAGGGGTCACACTCCTGCATGTGTTGCACTTGAATCTGCACTGAAGAGACAGAGGCCAGATACATTGGATGCTGCCAAGGAGGCCAGGTCACCTGAGCCTTGAAGCACCTCCTGTAAAAACAGAGAGAGCATTTAGCTGAGGTCTCAGGACCCATACTCCAGAAGACACAATGTCATACAAAACTGAAAGCATGTTCCTCCCTTCCAGCAGAGAGCACAAGCTCAAAGAGGCCAAAACCACAGTAACCCGAAATTTGTGAAAGATTTAGCATTGCTGCTGGTAGACCTTCAAATAATACATGCACATTAAACTGGCTACCAGGAGTTCCATGATATCTATGCCAGTCCCAAGCAAGAGGATGTGGGCCAGGAGATGGCCCAGAGGTCAATCACCATTTGCAACTAGTGATGAGAGTCTATGTAAAGTTCCTGCTGCTCCGAGAACCTGAACAGAAGATCTGCAGAAACCCTATTTCTTTCTTTTTTTTATGATTTTATTTATTTATTTGACAGAGAGAGATCACAAGTAGACGGAGAGGCAGGCAGAGGGAGAGGGTGGGAATCAGGCTTCTCGCCGAGCAGAGAGCCCGATGCGGGACTCGATCCCAGGACCCTGGGATCATGACCTGAGCCGAAGGCAGCGGCTTAACCAACTGAGCCACCCAGGCGTCCCCAGAAACCCTATTTCAACTGCATTTTGCATGACCGTCCTAGGGTTGCTTCCTTCTCCTTGAATCTTCTTTCACCTTTGACAAGCATTCTCATTAATCTACCACGTAACTTCAATGACGCAGAACTCCCATAGGAGATGTGCATATACTCTACCTTCTCAATGTCTATTCTACTCTACATGAGTGACTCTGTTAGTCTTTCTTTCTTTCTTTTTTCACAACTCTATTTGGCTGAAATGAGCCTCTAGTCTCCTTTCTAAGACATGCCTCTCTTGGTCCCTGGAACTCAAAAAAAGAAATTAAAAAACAACAACAACAACAACAACAACAACAACTAACCACCACCCAAAATGAATGTAAATTATACCTTGGAGATTGAAGATTGTTTCACCCCTAACCAGTGACTATGCTATTGACCCGAAGGGCAAACCCTCCACTAACCAGCTTCTAGAGGATTCTGGGTCAATTTGGGGTATAGTTCTGATAGGATTTTCCCAATCAGAAAACACTGCCAGCCTCCAAACCTGATTGCAAACTAAATAGATTCAAAGCTTCACGGGACCCACTGTGAGGCACAGAAGTGCCTGGGTGTTGTGGCAGTGGGTGCCAGTCCACATGGGTGATGGATTTCTGTTGAACGGATTTGGGATGGTTTCTTAGATGCAAGCAGGCAGCCAGAAGCATGCTTGGTTTCTTAGCATCTATTCTAACTAAGCCTGGCATGCATAGTGACAGACCGTTCCATACAGGTTTTGAAACCCTGCTGTGCTGGAACTTCTCATGAGGAATCTCTAGAGTGAACTTTCAGTAGTGTGTCCAAGCCAAAGCCAAGCACGATACTTCCATCAGACTTGACTGCAATCCCTGTTGATCTGGGTTGATTCCTCTTCTCGAGGTCCCCCAAATATCATGAGGTTCCTCTACCTGCCACCTAGTAACTTTCCCTACTCATCTGGCAAGGCTCCTGGGCACTGTGTCATCAAGGTGTGAAGCTGCTATTGCCATGGGGCTCCACAAAGCCACCCTTAATTCCTGAAAATTGTCTGGCCATAATCCGAGTCTATACATGTTACTCTCAAATTGGACATTTCACTCAATCCCTTAGTAAAATGACCAATGTTTCCAGCGGCGTCCTGTTACAATAAAAAGGCACTTGTGCTGAAATTGCACCAAAAATCCTATGTACCTTGGAAGAAAGAATTCTCCCTGAGAGTTTCTGAATGATGGAGGGTTCAGGGAGGGAGAGAAGTTAAATGTTCCCATTTGTTCACACAGAAATTTATCATCACATTTCTGTAGATCATGGATACTTTCAGATACAGTTTCCCTCAATCTGGAAGAAGAAACATTAAAGAACCAGCAATGTTTCAAACAAGAGTCACAAAGGTATACTCATCTTCTTCAACTCACTCAGCCCCCCCCTTATTAATTCTTGTTCAGCTTGAATGCAGCTTTTCCACGAGTTCTGCAAATCTGTACCCAGTTGAGTTTGAGGATTTTCACGATCAGACACGAAGACCCCATGAGACACATCACCGTGTACAGTCACAGGCATTTAGTGGTAAGGTAGGGTTGGGATGAAAGGCCTGTGGACTTATACTTAATGAGATATATTTTCAACAAACACTGAAGGCAAGACATCAGCATGGAAGCAGAGAGGCCACAAGACCTGCATCCCAGTCCCTAATGCATGACGTGTCCTTGAGTTTCCATATTTCCAAGCCAAACACACTCATGTCTTCTGAGCTAAGGGTTCTGCTTCTAGAATTTTCTCCCAAGGAGAAAACCAAAGGGGTTGCAAAGGATTTGCAACAGTGTTCTTGGAGGCTTCCTGGATGATGGTTAAACCCTGCAGCCCACTGCCTTGCCCGAGGCCCACAAAACTGTTCAGTGCCCACTTCGCATCCATCATGGTCAGGCAGGTCTAGCCCTTTCTCCCCCGGTTGCACAGCACACCCTCTCCTGGTATCCACTAGGCCACTCAGCCTCTGTGTTCCATGTCCTTGATGGATCTCTTTGGAAGATGGTAACCTGCATAGGGGTGGAAGGAGCAAATATACTCCTTCCCACCCTTTCTCCCTCCTTGCACCCATCCAAGGTTTGTGCAGGGGGAGCAGAGCTGCAGGGACATGCAGATGGGGTTCTCCTTCTGTGGCACTTCCAAGAATCCCCTTGCACAGAGCCTGAACCTTAGCGCTTAGCAGGATATTTTGGTTTCTAACCCCACCGCCCACCCCAGCCACAGGGCAGCATTCCACCTCCCAGCCTCCTCAGAAAGAACTACTTTACCCTAGCTAGCTTCCCTCCATCCAACGCCCACGTGCCTACCTAGGCATTCAAAAGGATACTGGATTAGGAGACACACACACTGTACCCAGGTGCCTGACTGCAGTCCACTCCACACCTTCTACTTCAGGGTTGTGGTGATGGCAGTCTTCCCACTGTGTGCTCTTTGCCCTGAGACATGACCACCCTCCAATGTGTAACAGAGTACAGAGCCAGGCTTCAGCCCCCCTGCGATCTGGCTGTCTGATGCGGCTGTCTGGGCCTGCTCACCTCCCTCCCTGCCTCCAGTCCTTTCCTATGAACATATGCCTGGGTTCTGGGACTCTGGCTCTGCTCCGGTGCCCCGGGCCCTGTTTGCAGGCCGTCAACAGGCAGTTGAGGAGCCACAGACTCTGGCTTGCTGGCCCTGTGCTCCCCTCAACCCAACCATCATGGTGACCAATGTGGACCCAAGTGCTAGATAGGACTGCAGCCCCTGGCTTCCTGCTCAACCTCAGAGGGTACTTCTGAAGCAAGGCACGTCAGACCCAAATACCTGCTCCCATCCCCCTCCCCACCAGCCGAATAACCCCTAGGGATAGATGTATGGGGAAGCCAACACAATCTACACTCCAGGTATTGCGTATCACTCAGCCTCTCATGGTACACAGGTGAATCAGAGAAGGATTCAGCAGAACAGCACAAACAACACTTGAGTAGTGAGCAAATGTGTTTCTCCCAGGGTTGGAAACATTTCAAGATACCCTGTAGTAGGCCTGTTTGTCAGCCTACCTGTGCTCCAGTAAGAGCCCTGGTCTGACATTGATGAGCAAGCCACAGACCAAGAGTACCTCTGCAGGTAAATGGGCCCAAATGTATCCTGGATCCTTTCATTTTGTTGTTTGATTTTGCTCCAAAGTCCAGGGAGATACCTCTGGGGCATTGATGGGGCTCTCATTTCAAGAGCACAGGAGGTAAATGAGCCATATGTTCCCCTCAACACCAGTCCTGGGATAAGCTGGCTCAAGCTACTACCCATGGGCTACCCTGTCACCTCAGCAGAGCCAAAGCACAGCCTGCTCCCTGGATGTGGAGAGAACAGGGATGCAGTCACTGAACCACACAGTCTGAAGCCAGAACTCTAAGGGAACTATGCATGTGGGCTGGTTGTAACATAGAAACTGGCAGGCACCACGCTGCCCTGAAAGCCACCCAGGCTCCTGGAAGCCTCAGAATTGGGGTTCAGTGGCTGCTCTGCATTCCAGATCATCCCTTCTCTGTCTTGACTCATACCTATGCTTGAACCCCTGTGGTCCCTCCAATGTCAGGTGGCATAAAAAGGGCCTAGAGTGGTTGGGATGGCCCTGGGAAGGGAACCCACTGAGGCATATCCCAGAATGAGGCTGGAGGACATATCAGGGGCTCACTGATAAGGAAACCCACAGCAGATTACTGTGGGAACAGGGACCCCAGGGTCTGTGGAGGGTGTTCACATCACTGCCTCAACAGCTGTGTCCCTGCTGAATGACTGAATCTGTCTGTGCCTCACATCTTTGATAGAACTGGGCCTCACAGCACTTTGTCCCCCGGGATTTGGTGAGGAGAAACCAAGACAATGAACAATAAGCACCTCACAGGTGCTTGGAACAGAAGGGGCACCCATGAAGACACATCTCCCTAGAATTGCTTCATAGAAAACGTGTTTTGGAATCTCTGGCTCAGCTGGTCATGTCGTTTTGAACATCAACGAAAAAGCACCTGGCTTCAGGGAGCCTCCCTCCAACATGGTGACTCAGAACCACCCTGATCCAGTTACACAATCTCCACTCCAGGGAGTGGAGTCTGGTAAATTCCTGCCAGTCTAGTAAATGTCGCACTGTGTAGACACAGTACCCTGCAAGCTCTGCCCCAGGAAGCTGTGGATCCAGCAAGTTTGTGGCTCCCAGTTGGGCCCAGCTGTCTTCCCTGTGTCACCAGGACAGTGGACCTGGGCCTCTGGCCTTACCTCGCTTCTCATTGGTGATGATGGTGGCCTCTAGGGGCTTCCCCAGCCCTGCCTCATTTTGGTCATCAGTCTGAAGATGTACACTGACTCTGGAGTCAGCTCAGTTGCCATGAAATGCCTCACCATGGCACCCGTCTCCACTGTGGTGAACATGCTGGAGTTGCTGTTGGCCAGGCAGTAGATAATCTGATATCCTGTGGGTGGGACAAGAGGGCCATGCATCAGTCTCATCACTCCCTCTGACCCCACATTCCCACAACCCCACCACCACCACTCTGCTGTGTTTTCGCCATGTCCTTCCTCCTCTGTCAGCATCTGAGAGGAATGGCACATCCACAGAGGCAGATGGAGCCTCTGTGTGCTGGGCCCCCATGACTCTCATTCCCCTTCATCCAACCCACCACCAAGAGGTGGAAAGAGTTTCATCTTTAGTGATTCCATACTTACATAAAACACCAGTACTCATCATATCAGTAATTTAAAACCTCCCAAAAAACCAACTTCTAGAACCAGATGCATTTTGTGGTAAATTCTACCATTCAGGGAAGGATTCATAGCAGTCATTTGCCACTTTTCCAAAACCAGAAGAGAAAGCTTCTAAACTCATTTGCTGAGGCCAATATAACCCTAAAGCAAAAATAAACGAGAACCCCCCCAAGAAAAGAGTCTAAGAGTCCAATATCCCTGATGACCATAGATGCAAAAATGTACAACAAAATACTCGCAACTCAAGTTCAACAATATGCTGAGAAAATCATATACTATGATCAAGTGGGAGATTGCAGGAATGCAAAGATGGTTTAAGGGTGCACATTGATCAAAGTGATACAGCACATTAAGAAAATAAAGAATAAAAATGATGTGATCATCTTGAGATGCAGGGAAACATTTGACATACTTTAATATCCGTTTGCAATCAAAATTCTCAACAGTGTGTGTAGACCAGGAACATACCTCAACACCGAAAAGGCCATATATGGGGTGCCTGGGTGGCTCAGTGAGTTAAAGCCTCTGCCTTAAGCTCAGGTCATTATCCCAGGGTCCTGGGGTCGAGCCCCACATCAGCCTCTCTGCTCAGCAGGGAGCCTGCTTCTTCCTCTCTCTGCCTCTCTGCCCACTTGTGATCTCCCTCTCTCTCTCTCTCTCTCTCTATCAAATAAATAAATAAAATCTTTTTATTTTATTTTATTTTTTATAAACATATATTTTTATCCCCAGGGGTACAGGTCTGCGAATCGCCAGGTTTACACACTTCACAGCACTCACCATAGCACATACCCTCCCCAATATCCATAACCCCACCCCCCTCTCCCAACCCCCCTCCCCCCATCAACCCTCAGTTTGTTTTGTGAGATTAAGAGTCACTTATGGTTTGTCTCCTTCCCAATCCCATCTTGCCATTTGCGACGACGTGGATGGAACTAGAGGGTATCATGCTTAGCGAAATAAGTCAACCGGAGAAAGACAACTATCATATGATCTCCCTGATATGAGGGAGAGGAGATGCAACATGGGGGGTTAAGGGGGTAAGAGAAGAGTAAAATCTTTTTTAAAAAAGGCCATATATGACAACCACACAGTTTACATCACATCTAATAATGAAAAGTTTTAGCTGTTTCTATTTCCTCTAAGATTGCATAAGTTAGGAACAATGCCGATCTTTCCTTGCACTTTTGCTGAACACAATATTGAAAATCCAAGGCAGAACAGTTATGCAAGAAGATAATCAAAAGGAAGGCATCAAAACTGGAAAGAAAGAAGTAAAATGGTCACTACTTGCAGATGATATAGAATATAATGAAAACCTCAAAGAAGCCAGTGAAAAATTGTTCAAACTATGACTAAATTCAGTAAAGGGACAGGATGCAATATCACTTCCCCCAAATCTGCTGTGTTTCTATATGCTAATAACAAATCATCAGAAAATAAATTAGGAAGATCATCCCACCTGAAGTTACATGAAAAATAATAAAATACCCAGGAATATACTTCACCATTATAAATCATACTTTGGAGGTTCATTTTGGCTGGGCCTTCTCTTTTTTCTCTCTCCCTCTCTTTCTCTCTCCCTTTTTTTTTTCTTTCTTTTTGGTGGTGACTTCCAATACTTTGCAATGTTACAGATTGCAACTTGCCTGGATCGTGGTGGATATATTCAGCTGTACATCCCCTCATCCACCTCTCAGCAAAATTACTAGGAGTAGGAACACCTAACAGAGAAGAAATTCAGAGACTGTGACCTCTCGTACAGAACTATTGGATATCAATATAAACAAGGTGTTGGAAATGGAAATCAGAGTAACAATTATACAGGCACTACATAGATTTTCGAGACCATTAGTGACAACATAGAATCTCTAAGGGCTGAAGTGAGAGCAAATCTGGAAGAAGTTAAAATTGCTATCAATGAGATCCAATCTAATCTAAGTACTCTAACAGCTAGGGTAAAAAAGGCAGAAGATTAACTTTCTGATCTAAATAATAATGGATAGAAAAGAAGAATAATGAGGAGGCCTGGAACAAATAGTTTAGAACCCATGACAACAGACTTAGGCTAATAAATGACACTATGAAATGTTCCAGTGTCAAAATTATTGGGAAGAATGTGGGGGGGGGGGAAGAGAGAACAGTATAAGATATAGTTGAATAAATCCTGGATGAAAAGTTTCCTAATCTGGAGAATGGAGAAAGTGTTCATGTCCTAGAAGCACAAAGGACACCACCCAAAGAACAATGAGACTAGAAAGACCTCCAGACTCTTTTTTTAAGATTTTATTTATTTACAGACAGAGATCACAAGTAGGCAGAGAGGCAGGCAGAGAGAGAGGAGGAAGCAGGCTCCCGATTGAGAAGAGAACCCCATGCGGGGCTCGATCCCAGGACCCAGGGATCATGACCTGATGCAAAGGCAGAGGCTTTAACCCACTGAGCCACCTAGGCGCCCCAAGACCTCCAGACTCTTAAATGTGAAATTCCTGATTTATAAAATTAGAATATGTCTTGAGGGCAGCTAGGGGAAAGAGACCCCTTCATACAGAGGGAGGACCATCAGAATAACATCACACCTGTCCACAGGAACCTGGCAATCCAGAAAGGCTGGCAAGACATATTCAGGGCAATAGATGAGAAGAGCATTCAGCCAAAAATATTTTATCCAGTCAGGCTGACATTCAAAATGGATGGGGAGATAAAGAGCTTCCAAGACTGGCAAGGTTTAAAAGTGTACATGATTACCAAGCTGGCACTACAAGAAATATTAAGGGGGGAGGGTCTATAAAAGAACAAAGAACCACAGAGTGACAAAGAACAGAAATTTACAGTGACAATCTATGGAAACAACAACTTCATAGGCAACATGATATCAATAAAAATATATATTTCAATAATAGCTCTGAATGTGAAAAGCCTAAATGCTCCCATAAAATGGCACAGGGTTGCAGATTGAATAAATTGACAGGACCTGTACATATGCTGTCTAAAAGAGACCCTTTTAAAACCTAAAGATAAATCCAGACTAAAAGTGAAGGGATGGAGAACCATCTTTCATGGCCACGGACCTCAAAAGAAAGCTAATGTAGCAATTCTCATATCAGATAAATTAGATTTTAAATTAAGGGCATTATTCAGAGATACAGAAGGTCACTACATCATTATTTTTTAAAAATATTTTATATATTTATTTGCCAGAGAGAGAGAGTGAGCATAGGCAGGCAGAGTGGCAGCAGAGGCAGAGGGAGAAGCAGGCTCCCCACTGAGCAAGGAGCCCAATGTGGGACTCGATCCCAGGATGCTGAGAGCATGATCTGAGCTGAAGTCAGCCACTTAACCAACTGAGCCATCCAGGCATCCCACACTAAATTATTCTAATGGGTGTATCTACCAAGATGATCTAACAATTGTAAATATTTATGCCCCCAGTATGGGAGCAGCCAACTACATAAGCCAACTGTTAATCAAAATAATCAGATTGATATAAATAATTAATAGTATGGGATCTTAACATGCCATGCCACATGTAAGAGAAAGATCAACCAAGCAGATACTCAATAAAGTAATAAGAGCTTTGAATGACACATTGGACCAGATGGACCTCATAGATATATACAGAACATTCCACTCAAGTGTACATGGAACTTTCTTCAGAATAGACCACATACTGAGTCACAAATAAGGGCTCAATCACTACCAAAAGATTGATATTATTGCCTGCCCATTCTCAGACCACAATGCTTTAAAAATGGAGCTCAACAACAGGAAAAAATTTGGAAGGAATTCAAACAATTGGAGCTAAAGACAACCATGTTTAAGAATGTTTGGATCAACTAGGAAGTCAAATAAGAACTTAAACAATTCATGGAACCAATGAGAATGAGACATATTGGTCCAAAACCTATGGGATATGGCAAAGGTGTTCCAAAGGGGGAAATAGGTAGCCATTAAAGCCACACTAATATATATATATATATATATATATATATATATATATATATATATAAATCCCAAATACACTAGCTCTTTATACCTTAAAGAACTGGAAAATCAACAACAACTAAGACAACCCCATGCACAAGAAGGGAAATAATCAAGATTAGAGCAGTGGTCAATGAGATAGAATCTAGAGATACAGTGCAACACATCAAAAAATCAAGAAGATGGGAGGGAGGAGTCAAGATGGCGGAGAAGTAGCAGGCTGAGACTACTTCGGGTAGCGGGAGATCAGCTAAATAGCTTATCTAAAGATTGCAAACACCTACAAATCCAACGGGAGATTGAAGCGAAGAAGAACAGCAATTCTGGAAACAGAAAATCCACCACTATATGAAAGGTAGGACTGGCGGAGAAGTGAATCCAAAGCGTCGGGAAGATAGACCGCGGGGGGAGGGGCCTGCTCCTGGCAAACAGCGGAGCAATGGAGCACAAAATCAGGACTTTTAAAAGTCTGTTCCGCTGAGGGACATCGCTCCAGAGGCTTAACGGGGGTGAAGCCAAGGCGGGGTCAGCGCGGCCCCAGGTCCCACAGGGTCACAGAAGGATCGGGGGTGTCTGAGTGTCGCAGAGTTTACTGGTATTAGAACGGAGAAGCCGGCTACAGAGACAAGGCCGAGGAGTGAGCTCTCAACGCGGGGTTACCTTGAACCGGTCGCAGGCTCGGTCAGCTCGGAGCGCGGTGCAGGCAGGGTGATGGGAATCATTGGGCACTGTTCTCTGAGGGCGCACTGAGGAGTGGGGCCCTGGGCTCTTGGCTCCTCCGGGTCAGAGACCAGGAGGCCGCCATCTTCATTCCCGCCCTCTGGAACTCTACGGAAAGAGCTAAGGGAACAAAAGCTCCCAAAAGCAAACCCAGCAAACCCGAGCGGATTACACAGCCCGGGCCCGGGTAAGGGCGGTGCAAATCCGCCTGGGGCAAAGATGCTTGAGAATCACTACAACAGGCCCCTCCCCAAGAAGATCAATGAGAAACCCAGCCAGGACCAAGTTCACCTACCAAGGAGTGCAGTTTCAATACCAAGGAGAGCAGCGGAATTCCAGAGGAGGAGAAAGCAAAGCACGGAACTCATGGCTTTCTCCCCATGATTCTTTAGCCTTGCAGTAAATTTAATTTTTTTTCTTTTTCAATTTTTTTTTCTCTTTTTCTGCAAATTTTTTTAACTTTTACCGTTTTATTTTTAACGTTTTTTTAAATACTTTATCATATATATATATATATATATATATATATATATATATTTCTTTTTATATTTTTTCTTTATCGGCTTTCTTTTTTAATAGTATTTTTTTTTTCTTCCTGAACCCCTTTTTATCCAATTTCACCCCTCTCACGATTTGGGATATCTTCTGATTTGGCTAAAGCATATTTTCCTGGGGTTGTTGCCACACTTTTAGTATTTTACTTGCTCGTTCATATACTCTTATCTGGACAAAATGACAGGCGGAAAAATTCACAACAACAACAACAAAAAGAACAAGAAGCAGTACCAAAGGCTAAGGACCTAATCAATAGAGACACTGGTAATATGTCAGATATAGAGTTCAGAATGACGATTCTCAAGGTTCTAGCTGGGCTTGAAAAAGGCATGGAAGATATTAAAGCAACCCTCTCGGGAGATATAAAAGCCCTTTCTGGAGAAATAAAAGAACTAAAATCTAACAAAGTTGAAATCAAAAAAGCTATTAATGAGGTGCAATCAAAAATGGAGGCTCTCACTGCTAGGATAAATGAGGCAGAAGAAAGAATTAGCGATAAGGAAGACCAAATGACACAAATAAAGAAGCTGAGCAAAAGAGGGACAAACAGCTACTGGACCACGAGGGGAGAATTCGAGAGATAAGTGACACCATAAGACGAAACGACATTAGAATAATTGGGATTCCAGAAGAAGAGGAAACAGAGAGAGGAGCAGAAGGTATGTTGGAGAGAATTATTGGAGAGAATTTCCCCAATATGGCAAAGGGAACAAGCATCAAAATCCAGGAGGTTCAGAGAACCCCCGTCAAAATCAATAGAATAGGTCCACACCCCGTCAACTAATAGTAAAATTTACAAGTCTTAGTGACAAAGAAAAGATCCTGAAAGTAGCCCCGGAAAAGAAGTCTGTAAGGTACAATGGTAAAAATATTAGATTGGCAGCAGACTTATCCACAGAGACCTGGCAGGCCAGAAAGAGCTGGCATGATATATTCAGAGTACTAAATGAGAAAACATGCAGCCAAGAATACTATATCCAGCTAGGCTATCATTGAAAATAGAAGGAGAGATTAAAAGCTTCCAAGACAGGGGCGCCTGGGTGGCTCAGTGGGTTGAACCGCTGCCTTCAGCTCAGGTCATGATCCCAGGTCCTGGGTTCGAGCCCCGCATCGGGCTTTCTGCTCGGCGGGGGGCCTGCTTCCTCCTCTCTCTCTGCCTGCTTCTCTGCCTAGTTGTGATTTCTCTCTGTCAAATAAATAAATAAAATGTTTAAAAATAAAATAAAATAAAATAAAAAATAAAAGCTTCCAGGACACACAAAAACTGAAAGAATTTGCAAATACCAAACCAGCTCTACAGGAAATATTGAAAGGGGTCCTCTAAGCAAAGAGAGACCCTAAAAGTAATAGATCAGAAAGAAACAGAGATAATAAAAAATAACAGTCATCTTACAGGCAATACAATGGCACTAAATCCATATCTCTCAATACTTACCCTGAATGTTAATGGACTAAATGCCCCAATCAAAAGACACATTGTATCAGAATGGATAAAAAAATAAATCTATATGTTGCCTACAAGAAACTCATATTAAACCCGAAGACACCTCCAGGTTTAAAGTGAGGGGGTGGAAAAAAATTTACCATGCTAATGGACATCAGAAGAAAGCAGGAGTGTCAATCCTTATATCAGATCAATTAGATTTTAAGCCAAAGACTATAATAAGAGATGAGGAAGGACACTATATCATACTCAAAGGAACTGTCCAACAAGAATATCTAACAATTTTAAATATCTATGCCCCTTACGTGGGACCAGTCAACTATATAAACCAATTAATAACAAAATCAAAGAAACACATCGACAATAATACAATAATAGTAGGGGATTAAACACTCCCCTCACTGAAATGGACAGATCATCCAAGAAAAGATCAAGAAGGAAATAAAGGCCTTAAATGACACACTGGACCAGATGGACATCACAGATATATTCAGAACATTTCATCCCAAAGCAACAGAATACACATTCTTCTCTAGTGCACATGGAACATTCTCCAGAATAGATCACATTCTTGGTCCTAAATCAAGTCTCAACCGGTATCAAAAGATTGGGATCATTCCCTGCATATTTTCAGACCACAATGCTCTAAAGCTAGAACTCAATCACAAGAGGAAATTTGGAAAGAACCCAAAAACATGGAGACTAAACAGCATCCTTCTAAAGAATGAATGGGTCAACCAGGAAATTAAAAATAATTGAAAAAAATTTATGGAAACAAATGATAATGAAAACACAATGGTTCAGAATCTGTGGGACACAACAAAGGCAGTCCGGAGAGGAACATATATAGCGGTACAAGCCTTTCTCAAGAAACAAGAAAGGTCTCAGGTACACAACCTAACCCTACACCTAAGGGAGAGGAGAAAGAACAAGAAAGAAACCCTAAACCCAGCAGGAGAAGAGAAATCATAAAGATCAGAGCAGAAATCAATGAAATAGAAACCAAAAAAACAATAGAACAAATCAACGAAACTAGGAGCTGGTTCTTTGAAAGAATTAATAAGATGGATAAACCCCTGGCCAGACTTATCAAAAAGAAAAGAGAAAGGACCCAAATAAATAAAATCATGAATGAAAGAGGAGAGAATACAACGAACACCAAAGAAATACAGACAATTATAAGAACACACTATGAGCAACTCTACGCCAACAAATTTGACAATCTGGAAGAAATGGATGCATTCCTAGAGACATATAAACTACCACAACTGAAACAGGAAGAAATAGAAAGCCTGAACAGACCCAAACCAGTAAGGAGATTGAAACAGTCATCAAAAATCTCCAAACAAACAAAAGCCCAGGGCCAGACAGCTTCCTGGGGGAATTCTACCAAACATTTAAAGAAGAACTAATTCCTATTCTCCTGAAACTGTTCCAAAAAATAGAAATAGAAGGAAAACTTCCAAACTCATTTTATGAGGCCAGCATCACCTTGATCCCAAAAACAGACAAGGATCCCAACAAAAAAGAGAACTACAGACCCATATCCTTGATGAACACAGATGCAAAAATTCTCGCCAAAATACTAGCCAATAGGATTCAACAGTACATTAAAAGGATTATTCACCACGACCAAGTGGGATTTATTCCAGGGCTGCAAGGCTGGTTCAACATCCGCAAATGAATCAATGTGATACAACACATTAATAAAAGAAAGAACAAGAACCATATGATCCTCTCCATAGATGCTGAAAAAGCATTTGACAAAGTACAGCATCCCTTCCTGATCAAAACTCTTCAAAGTGTAGGGATAGACGGCACATACCTCAATATTATCAAAGCCATCTATGAAAAACCCACCGCAAATATCATTCTCCATGGAGAAAAACTGAAAGCTTTTCCGCTAAGGTCAGGAACACGGCAGGGATGTCCGTTATCACCACTGCTATTCAACATAGTACTAGAAGTCCTAGCCTCAGCAATCAGACAACAAAAGAAATTAAAGGCATCCAAATCGGCAAAGAAGAAGTCAAACTATCACTCTTTGCAGATGATATGATACTCTATGTGGAAAACCCAAAAGACTCCACTCCCAACTGCTAGAACTTGTACAGGAATTCAGTAAAGTGTCAGGATATAAAAATCAACGCACAGAAATCAGTTGCATTTCTCTACACCAACAACAAGACAGAAGAAAGAGAAATTAAGGAGTCCATCCCATTTACAATTGCACCCAAAACTATAAGATACCTAAGAATAAACCTAACCAAAGAGACTAAGAATCTATACACAGAAAACTATAAAGTACTCATGAAAGAAATTGAGGAAGACACAAAGAAATGGAAAAGTGCTCCATGCTCCTGGATTGGAAGAATAAATATTTTGAAAATGTCTATGCTACCTAAAGTAATCTACACATTTAATGCAATTCCGATCAAAGTACCATCCATTTTTTTCAAAGAAATGGAACAAATAATCCTAAAATTTATATGGAACCAGAAAAGACCTCGAATAGCCAAAGGAATATTGAAAAAGAAAGCCAAAGTTGGTGGCATCACAATTCCGGACTTCAAGCTCTATTACAAAGCTGTCATCATCAAGACAGCATGGTTCTGGCACAAAAACAGACACATAGATCAATGGAACAGAATAGAGAGCCCAGAAATAGACCCACGACTCTATGGTCAACTCATCTTCGAAAAGGAGGAAAGAACATCCAATGCAAAAAAGACAGCCTCTTCAATAAATGGTGTTGGGAAAATTGGACAGCCACATGCAGAAAAATGAAATTGGATCATTTCCTTACACCACACACGAAAATAGACTCAAAATGGATCGAGAATCTCAATGTGAGAAAGGAATCCATCAAAATCCTTGAGGAGAACACAGGCAGCAACCTCTTCGACCTCAGACGCAGCAAATCTTCCTAGGAACATCACCAAAGGCACGGGAATCAAGGACAAAAATGAACTACTGGGATTTTATCAAGATCAAAAGCTTTTGCACAGCAAAGGAAACAGTGAACAAAACCAAAAGACAACTGACAGAATGGGAGAAGATATTTGCAAAGTACATATCAGATAAAGGGCTAGTGTCCAAAATCTATAAAGAACTTAGCAAACTCAACACCCAAAGAACAAACAATCCAATCAAGAAATGGGCAGAGGACATGAACAGACATTTCTGCAAAGAAGACATCCAGATGGCCAACAGACACATGAAAAAGTGCTCCATATCACTCAGCATCAGGGAAATACAAATCAAAACCACAATGAGATATCACCTCACACCAGTCAGAATGGCTAAAATGAACATGTCAGGAAATGGAAGGTGCTGGGGAGGATGCGGAGAAAGGGGAACCCTCCTACACTGTTGGTGGGAATGCAAGCTGGTGCAACCACTCTGGAAAACAGCATGGAGGTTCCTCAAAATGTTGAAAATAGAACTAACCTATGACCCAGCAATTGCACTGCTGGGTATTTACCCTAAAGATACAAATATAGTGATCTGAAGGGGCACGTGTACCCGAATGATAATAGCCGCAATGTCTACAATAGCCAAACTATGGAAAGAACCTAGATGTCCATCAACAGACGAATGGATAAAGAAGATGTGTTATTTATACACAATGGAATACTATGCAGCCATCAAAAAATGAAATCTTGCCATTTGCGACAACATGGATGGAACTAGATGGTATCATGCTTAGCGAAATAAGTCAATCAGAGAAAGACAACTATCATATGATCTCCCTGATATGAGGGTGAGGAGATGCAATATGGGGGTTAAGGGGGTAGGAGAAGAGTAAATGAATCAAGATGGGATTGGGAGGGAGAGAAACCATAAGTGACTCTTAATCTCACAAAACAAACTGAGGGTTGATCGGGGGAGGGGAGTTGGGAGGGGGGGTAGGGTTATGGATATTGGGGAGGGTATGTGCTATGATGAGTGCTGTGAAGTGTGTTAACATGGCGATTTGCAGACCTGTACCCCTGGGGATAAAAATATATATTTGTAAAAAATAAAATAAATAAAATCACACACACACACACACACAAATCCTGAAAAAAAAAAAAAAAAAAAAAAAAACAAGACAAAAAAATCAAGATGGTTCTTTGAAAGAATCAATAAGATCAATAAAGCAAAGGCCAAACTAATCCAAAAGAAAAGAGAAAGGATCCAAATTAATAAAATTATGAATGAACGGGGAGATATCATGACTAAAACAAAGGAAATAGAAACAATTATCAGAAATTATCAACAGGTTTACGCTAATAAGTTAAGCAATCTAGGAGTACTGGATATATTCCTGGAAACAAATAAACTTTCAAGACTGAAATAGGATGAAACTGACAACCTGAATATACTAATATCTAGAAACAAGACTGAAGCAGTGATCAAAAACCTCACAAAAAAAAATAATAATAAGAGCACAAGACCTAGTGGATTCTACCAAACATTCACAGAAGATATATTACCTATTTTCTTGAATATTATTTTTTCAGATTCTCTTGAAAATTCATTAAAGAAACAGAAGGAAAACTTCCAGACTCATTCTAGAAGCCAGCATTACCATTATCCCCCAAAACACGCAAAAACCCCATCAAAATGAGAATTTCAGACTAATATCCCTGATGAATATTGATGCCAAGGTTCTCAACAAGTTCCCAGCTATTATGATCAAACAGTACATTAAAAAGTTTATCTGCCATGACCAGGTGGGGTTTATCCCTGGGATACAGGGGAGGTTCAGCAATTGCAAATGACTGTGATACAACAAATCAATTAAGAGAAGAGAGAAAAAACACATGGTCCTCTCAATTGATGCAGAAATAGCATTTGACAAAGTACAGCATCTGTTTCTAATTAAAACCATTCAGAGTATAGGGATAGAGGGAACATTCCTCAACTTCCTCAAATCTATCTATGAAAAACCCACAGCAAATATCATTCTCAATGGGGAGAAGCTGGCAGACTTCCCTGTGAGATCAGGAACATGAAAAGGATGCTCACTCTCACCACTATTGTTCAACACAGTGTTAAAAGTCCTAGCAACATCAATCAGACTACAAAGAGAAATAAAAAAAATATTCAAATTGGCAATGAAGAAGTCGAACACTCTTTCTTCACAGACGACATGATATTTTATATATGGAAAACCCAAAAGACTCCACCTGCAAACTACTAGAACTTATACAGCAATTCAGCAATGTGCAGGATACAAAACCAATGTAAAGAAATTGGTTGGTTTCCTATACATTAACAATGAAAATATAGCAAGGGAAATTGGAGAATCAATTACATTTACCATGGCACCAAAAGCCATAAGATACCTGGGAATAAACCTAACCAAAGAGGTAAATGATGTGCACTGGAGGATCTCCCTGATGAAATCTCCCTGATGGCTAATAAAAATGAGCAGTTTTTTTCTCATGTTTGTTAGCATTTGTATGTCTGCTTTGGAGAAGCATCTATTAATGTCTTCTGCCCATTTTTTTTAAATGTGATTATCTGTTTTTTGAGTTTTGAGGTTGAAGTGATCTTTATAAATCTTTGACATCAGCCCCTTGTCTGTCGTGCCATTTGCGAATATATTTTCCCATCCTGTAGGTTGCCTCTTTGTTTTGTTGAGTGTTCCCTTTGCTGTGCAGAATCTTTTGATCTCAATGAAGTCCCAAAATTTCATTTTCGCTTTTTTTTTTTCTTTGCCTTTGGAGACATGTCTTGAAAGAAGTTGCTGTGGCCCATATCGAAGTGGTTACTATCTATGTTCTCCTCTGGGATTTTGATGAATTGCTGCCACACGTTGAGTTTTTTTTTTTTTTTTTTTTTTACCCATTTTCAGTTTATCTTTGTGTATGGTGTGAGAGCATGGTCGAGTGCCTTCTTCTACACATAGCTGTCCAATTTTCTCAGCAGCATTTATTGAAGACGCTGTCTTTTTTCCACTGGATATTTTTTCCTGTTTTGTCAAAGATTATTTGACCATATAGCTGTGGGTCCATTTCTGGACTCTCTACTCTGTTCCACTGGTCTATATGTCTGTTTTTGTGTAGTACCATGCTGTCTTGATGATCACAGTTTTGTAGTAAAGCCTGAAATCAGGTAACGTGATACCCCCAGGTTTGTTTTTCTTTTTCAACATTCCTTAGCAGTATGGTGTCTCTTATGTCTCCCTACAAATTTTAGGATTGCTTATTTCAGCACTTTGAAAAATGCTGGTGGAGTTTTGATCGGGATGGTATTGGAAGTAGAGATTGCTCTAGGCAATATAAGCATTTTACAATGTTTTTTTCTTCGGATCCGTGAGCATAGAATGCTTTTCCATCTTTTTGTGTCTTCTTCAGTTTCTTTCATGAGTGTTCTGTAGTTACTTGAGTACAGATCCTTTACCTCTTTGGCTAGGTTTATTCCAAGGTATCTTATGGTTTTTGGTGTTATAGTAAATGGAATCAATTCTCTAATTTCCCCTTCTATATTTTCAGTTAGTGTATAAGAAACCAAATGATTTCTGTACGTTTTTTAAGATATTATTCATTTATTTGACAGACAGAGATCACAAGTAGGCAGAGAAGCAGGCTGAGAAAGAGGAGGAAGCAGGCTCCCTGCTGAGCAGAGAGCCCATTGCGGGACTCGATCCCAGGACCCTGGGATGATGACATGAGCTGAAAGCAAAGGCTTTAACCCACTGAGCCACCCAGGCAAACCTGTACATTGGTTTTGTATCCTGCACATTGCAGATTTGCTGTATGAGTTCTAATAGTCTTGGTTTTTCATATAAAGTATCATGTCATCTGCAAAAAGAGAGAGTTTGACTTATTCTTTGCCAATTTGAATACATTTTATTTCTCTTTGTTGTCTGATTGCTGTTGCTAGGACATTTAATACTATGTTGAACAGTAGTGGTGAGAGTAGGCATCCTTTCATGTTCCTGATCTCAAAGGGAAGGCTGTCAACTTTTCCCCATTGAGAATGATATTTGTTGTGGGTTTTTCATAGATAGATTTGATGACGTTTAGGAATGTTCCCTCTATCTCTATACTTTGAATGGTTTTAATCAGAAACAGATGCTGGATTTTGTCAAATGCTATTTCTGCATCAATTGAGAGGACCAGGTGGTTTTCCTCTCTTCTCTTATTGATTTGTTCTATCACAATGATTTATTTGCAAATGTTGAACAACCCCTGCATCCCAGGGATAAATCCCACCTGTTTGTGGTGCATACTCCTCTCAATGTACTGTCAGATCCTATGAATTGTGATCTTGTTGCGAATCATGGCACCTATACTCATCAGGGGTATTGGTCTGAAATTCTCTTTGTTGGGGTTTTTACCTGGTTTGGGGATCAGGGTAATTCTGGCTTCATAAAAAGCAGTTTCCCTGTACAAACGTTGCTTGCTGTTTTAGTAGCACCTTGGTGCAGAGACAAGCTGGAGCTCCTAGGACCCTTGAGACAGTGACTGGGGCTGTGCTCTGCCAGTGGAAGTTGGCAGAGGGGGAGACTATGTGCTCTGGGCCACCCAGTGGGGAATAGACTGAGGCCTCTCTCTGACGTAGAAGTCTAGGTACTGTTTGCTTTCCTCCAAACTTTCAAAGAACTGTCTTTCGTCTTGATAGCCATTATATTTGGAGAAGCAATCTAGTTGTTCCCATACAGAGATCAAAACACTAAATTCAATGTGTCTGGTTTGGGTCTCACCTCAGTAATCCCCTCCAGGAAATAAACCTGAACAGAGGGAAGCCCAGCTCAGGCAGCTCCTGGTTCTGATAAATGCTGCATGACTATCCCTTCTCATAGTATAAACACTTCATCTCTGTCTTCCACAGATGAGTGTTTCCTTCTCTCGAAAACACCCGCTGAGATGTTAGAGGAAAGAACCATACATTCTGCAGGCCAATGGTTGCAAAGGAAAATGGACACTTGAAATAATTAGCAACATATTTCAAGTCCCCCCAAAAGATATTCAGGGACCAGCATGGCAGGAATACTCTCTACCATGGTTGCTGTTCTTAGATTGCATTGCTTGGAGAATTCTTGACACAACTGTGAGTGGGCAGGAAATAGACTACAATTTAATCTCTGAAGGACACCGGTTCAGGAAAATAATTAGCTTTGTGTATTTAGCATCCACTTAACACTACTGGAAGATGTTTATTCTCCTCAGTAAGATCAGGCTGTATTCGATTTCTTCATATCCCATTTGGTCCATTGGCAGCCCTACCACCATTCAGGGAGGGAGGAAGGATGGAGATCTAGGTCTCAGATGGCTTTGAAGTTACTGTAAACCAATTATCACACATCTACCCAGACATTAAAGAATGCAGTTTTAAAATGAGCATGAATTTAGGATATTTTCAGTATTTCGTGGTCATTTATTAAAAGCCAAGCATGGCATCAAATTTAACCCTAAAAGTTAGCCTGTAAATTTGCTTTGGACCAACAATGTAAATGATTCCACTAGAGTACCACTCTGTTTCCACTGATGTGTTGTTTCTAAATCCAACTAGACTGGAGAAAATGTCTCATTCACATTTCTATTCTCAGAAATTGGCACAGCCGTCCATCAATATGCAGGTTCTATGGAACGTTTAGTGGATGAATGCTGGCATAAAACTTTGCAGGCCTACTGTGCATTGCCTTCTGTGATCTTGCCAATGTCTCTTTTCTGGAGAAATCATTCTGCTTCTGAAATTTCTAAGAAAAAATTTGGAATGAGTTGTCCCCATTTTAATATTTGTGTTTTATATGCATGGTCAATGAGCTTCTTTTAAAACAAAATGGAAAATACTCTTTTTTTTTTTTTTTTAATCTAAACCTTGGTTATCCATAGAGAATGTTGCTGAGGTTATGAATGCCTCAGTAATCAGTGTTTTGTAGATGTCTGCTTTTAATTATTTTTAATAGGCCCCACAGCTCTGATGTGAGCTGTGTGAAGCTCAGCCTTTGCATAAATCTGGGAACCGACTCTTTGCCACCAACCAAGGTGTTGCATGATGGCGTCAGTGCAGAGGATAGTGTTCCACAAAGCACCTCACCAACAGACTGATAATGCACAATTAACCTCCATTACTCCATTGTTTTGTTTTTGTTTTTTGAATGTAAAATATGTAGCAAAGGGAAGGTTCACAGTTGGGAGCCATTTTCTCAAGCCATGAAGCCACCATCATGAAGAACTTGATCATATCATCACTACCACATCCTTTATTGATGCCAGGATTTGCAAGCATGAGCTGTTTTTGTTTTGAACACTTGCTCTACCAAACAACACAAGCAAAATAACCCTGCAGTAAAATAAACTCACATTATGGTGGCTTCAAACAACATAGCCACTATGATTCCCTGCATTCTTCTCATTAAGGACCTGAGCCTGCACAGTGTCCAGCCTTTGAAGAATTGCTGCTACCTGTGGCAGTAGGAGGAGAGTCTTCAAGTGCCCCTAGGAATGAACATGACACTGCCATTCACATTTTATTGGACAAAGAAAAGAACAAGGGGATTGCCATTTTCACTTGTTCCTAGAATACAAAAATTTGGGAATACTTTAACAAACAGCACTAAGGTATGTCACAATTGCAGCTGACAAATAAAAATTTATCTTTTTTTTAAGATTTTATTTATTTATTTCACAGAGAGAGATCACAAGTAGGCAGAGAGGCAGTCAGAGAGAGAGAGGAGGAGGAGGCAGGCTTCCTGCTGAGTGGAGAGCCCAATGCGGGGCTCGATCCCAGGACCCTGAGATCACGACCTGAGCCGAAGGCAGCGGCCCAATCCACTGAGCCACCCAGGCGCCCAAATAAAAATTTATCTTAAAAAGACTTCATTCCGATATAGTCTAGATGTATTAACCATCTCTCAAACACATTTCTAAATAATATTCTGTACAAAATACAAGGAAAAGATTTGAATTAGCATTTTGTTTCTATTACTTTTGCTTGTATTTGCCATAATTTGTCTTGTTCACTGTCTGACATTTAAACCACTTGCCATAGGAAATTTGACCAAAGATCCTGTATTAGGGTCCCCCATTATGGTAAGTGGTGGTTTTTCTTTACAAGAAATGTGTAAAATTTTTGATAGGCACTGCGAGTTCAATAAAAATGAATAGATAATTATTATCATAGGAAATATGATAAGATATTTCATTTTTTAAAAATATGTGAAATCTGGATGGATCCTGGCTATTGGCAGAACATAAAGCTTCCCAGTCATCCAAACTAGTTCTTATCCTGTAAACTAGTCTAACCCTTATACAGGAATCCAGTCATAAAAAATTAATTAATTAATTTAAAAAGGAGAGTTACTCATTCACAAGTTGCATTATAACGGTGGGCTGGAAAACCCTTTGGAGTTATTTTGCTGATCATCCTCGTTCTAAATTAATCTCTGTTCATGCTTGCCTTGACCTTCACACACTAAGGCTATAGCCTTGTTCTGCATAACCAAGGCAACTATAATAGATGTCCAGAGGTGAGGGTTAGCCCACGTGAACACTGGCAGAATATGCATAGTCTGGAGGAAGCTTCAGGTTTTCTCCTTCTTACTCCTGGTTGTAGCTCCGGAGTGAGAGCAATTGCAATGTTCCTCCACACTGTAGAATACCAAGAGGCACTACTTCCTCCTCAGATTATCTCCTTGCTTTTTTGTCCCCAGGGGATGCAGTGGCTTCCAAGAATAGCTCATCTCTGGGTTCTCAGACTCATGCTTGCTCCCGTTCAATAAATTCTACTCATTGGAATGATTCAAGGGAATCAAGTTCTTTACTGGACCCTGATGGATACCACTGTGCAAATCGAGGGATCATCACTTTCTCCGTGTGTATACTCATTTACTGAAAAATGGGTCAAATCAGGAATACAGTCTCCAAAAGATCAAACTGCTTCTGCTTTAAACAGAAAATATCTGAGATCTAAAAATGTAAAATCAGTTTCTGAATTCAACTCTCTTTCTCAACTTCTGGAAGCCAATCCTCAAACTTTATATCTCACAATAATTTCCCAAGATTTCCTACTCTTGTGAGGTCTATTGAGCTGTTGTTGTAGTTCTTATTTTTATAAATTTGGCATAGTGTGAGGAGATTTTATATCACATTTTGCTAGTTCCAATTAACTTGTTAATGGCCAAGTAAATCTGGACTTCCATCAATGATCTTCTACTGTGTATAGACTCCAATCTAGGCACTAAATGGTCTGTTGACTTTAATAAAACATGGGGGTTGCCTTTTTTTTCCCCATTGAAGTGATATATTCTCTGCCAAGTATTATGCTGTTGTCCTAAGCTTCAACCCATACTTCTCTTTTTGGGGTTTGTGGGTCATCTCAGACAACAGACAACCACATTCCCCATGAGTTTCCAACTCCATCCTTGGGGCAGCTCAAAGTGAGCCCCAGACGGGTATGTCTTGGTTAGAGGAGTGGTACAGGATGGCTTCTGCCCATTTCTGTACTCCCTGCAGTTACACCAAAATGACTGCATGATCTGAGGTCAAGATGGCAGCACTGTAATCCCTCTGAGCCGCAGAAGGACTTACACTAAGTGCACAGCACTTTCTATGCCAAGCTCAGCTCTAGCCACATAGGCCAGTCATCAGCCCCTCTGCAAGCATCCATGGTTTAAAAATTATAATCTTTTTCTTTTGTTCCCGACCTCTGAGGGTAGCAACTGCTTTGTACCGTTCCTATTCGATTATGTCTTTGTGCTTTCTTTTTGCTACCCCAATTCTGAAATATGTGGCTAACATTTCCATACAGCAAATGCATCTGTTTAAATAATTGGTATGTTCTCTTTTTCTCTGGACTGGTCTCTGACTAATATGTATGCCAAATACATAACATTTATGTAATTTATTTTGAAAAACTATAGCTCAATGTACCACCCAAGAACACCTCTTATTAACATTGTTACATCTTTCTCCCAGCATTTTCTATTAATTCAATTAATAATTTCAATTAATTAAATTATCTTAATAAGTGTTATTTGAGACTGACATTTGTTGCTAGTACTGCAAAAATAAGACTACATATTTTTTCTGTTATATCATAAAATCGTTGGCACATATTGACGAAATTAGAGTGGTATATATAGGGTATATATTAATATATTTGCTTATGTGCTTTACTCAAGATTTTTTTTTATTTTTTTTAAATTTTTTTTTGAAAGATTTTATTTATTCATTTTACAGACAGAGATCACAAGTAGGCAGAGAGGCAGGCAGAGAGAGAGGAGGAAGCAGGCTCCCTGGTGAGCAGAGAGCCCGATGTGGGGCTCGATCCCAGGACCCTGGGACCATGACCTGAGCCGAAGGCAGCGGCTTTAACCCACTGAGCCACCCAGGCGCCCCTTTACTCAAGATTTTAATGGAAATCCCAAGAAGGCCACCCACAGGTACAGGCAACTGTACTTCAAGGCACCCAATACTAAGGTTTCTGGAGAATCAGTGAGATTCTAGTTGGGATGCCATGCTGGGAGCTGGGGAGCAAAGAGAACCAAAAGCAAAAACTACCATGGCAAATTAATTCTCGGAGTTCTTGGCTATTTCTGTTCACCATCGAGATGCTACTCACTTGATTCCTACTAAGCAGTATTTTCTGGCTTGAGTATCAGGCAGGACTGAATCACTGATTGACGTTTCATGACGTGGGCAAGATGTGTGTCAAATGCTCAGACTTGGAAGCTATTTGTCACCAGCAATATCACTTAGGGCCTCTGGGTGCAAATGGCAGACAGGACGAGATCTGTGTGGCTACTCTCTCTAAAGGATGTATTACTAGGTAGTGGGAGGAGGTGGATACACCTTTATGCTGTGATGCTGGGTGACATGTGGGTGAAGAGAAAGGAAGGACAAAGGGCTTTGTAAGGAGCACCTTGAACTTATGCAGTTCCAAGGAAACCCCGGGCAGGCTGATGGGTGTTATGAGCAAGTAAAATGTTAAAGGTCAAGAAACACATGACAACGGGCATATGATCTACACCCAATCAGTATGGATGAAACTCTAAACAAGCCACCGGATGAGCTTAGCTCTTTTAATGAAACCAATATTTTTCCTACCTATCAGCACATGTTTGTTATGAAAGATTAGGCTATCAGACAAATGAAAAAATGTTCATCATCACTAGCCATCAGGGAGATTAAAATTAAAACTACATTGAGATATAACCTTACACCAGTTAGAATGGCCAAAATTAGCAAGACAGGAAACAACATGTGTTTGAGGGGATGTGGAGAAAGGGGAACCCTCTTCCACTGTTGGTGGGAATGCAAGTTGGTGCAGCCTCTTTGGAGAACAGTGTAGAGATTCCTCAAGAAATTAAAATTAGAACTTCCCTATGTCCCTGCCATTGCACTACTGGGTATTTACCCCCAAAGATACAGATGTAGTGAAAAGAAGGACCATCTGTATCCCAATGTTTATAGCAGCAATGGCCATGGTTGCCAAAGTGTGGAAAGAACCAAGATGCCCTTCTACAGACGAATGGATAAGGAAGATGCGGTCCATATACACGATGGAGTATTATGCCTCCATCAGAAAGGATGAATACCCAACTTTTGTAGCAACATGGACGGGACTGGAAGATATTATGCTGAGTGAAATAAGTCAAGCAGAGAGAGTCAATTATCATATGGTTTCACTTATTTGTGGAGCATAACATATAGCATGGAGGACATGGGGAGTTAGGAGAAGGGAGCTTGGGGAAATTGGAAGGGGAGGTGAACAATGAGAGACTATGGACTCTGAAAAACAATCTGAAGGGTTTGAAGAGGTGGGGGGTGGGAGGTTGGGGAACCAGGTGGTGGGTATTAGAGAGGGCACGGACTGCATGGAGCACTGGGTGTGGTACAAAAACAATGAATACTGTTATGCTGAAAATAATTTAAAAAATGATTTAAAAAGATTAGGCTACATGTAAATTGAAATGAAGGAACAGAAAGCAAAAATGGCAGTTTGTTGTGTTGTATGCACTTTGGTGCATTGTATGGAGAGCTCTGGCACTTGTCCCTTTTGACTTTTGCACAAGGTACAAACACATCACTGGTCTATGTACCTCTCACTTCAGCATCTCCGTGGCTGTGTCTGTGCTGGATACATAATTCAGCATATTCTCTCATTTATACTTTGGAAACATACACTCTTATTTATGGTGAGCTATGCAAAACTTACTGTGGATTTTACTGAAGAGATGAATGCCATTGTTTATATCACACATCCCACAATTTAAAAAAAAAAAAAAAAAAACATAAAAATCCCCATGACAATTTGTTTTCTCCCACAAGTACAGTATCAACCCTGATCACACAGCTATCTACATTTTCTTCCCCTACTTCCTACTTACTCCACCAATATCTGGCCCCTTCTTCTTCTTCTTCTTCTTTTTTTTTTTTTCAATATCTGGCCTCTTCTTAACAGATAACAGATATACTCAGATATCTATTTTGTTACACACAATGATTTGGTTGGTTCTTCCTGAGCTGACACCCCATCAACAATATATCCCAACCTGTCTTGGTGAAATAAATGCCTATGTTCATAATCTC